>NC_040904.2:189292761-189593055 GCF_004126475.2 Phyllostomus discolor
TAGTATTCTATTGTATATATGTACCACAGGTTTTTTTTTAATCCACTCATCTACTGATGAGCACTTAGGCTGTTTGCAAATCTTGGCTATTATAAATAGCACTGATGTTAATATGGGGGTGCATAAATTCTTTTGAATTGGTGTTTAGAGATTCTTTGGATATATTTCCAGCAATGGAATTGCTGGGTCAAAAGACAGTTCCATTTTTAGTTTTTTGAGGAAATTCCATACTGTTTTCCACAGTGGCTACACCAGTCTGCATTCCCACCAACAGTGTACTAGGGTTCCCTTTTCTCCACATCTTCACCAGCTGCTTTTTTTCTTGGCTGTTTGTGCACCCTAGTGCCTGAATTCACAGCCTTATTTGGGGGGTCTTGAACTTCACTGATTCCCATTATTGACCCTAACCTGAATGACTCTTGAGTTTGCTGCTACTCTGAGACCATTATATGATCTTTTCCAGGGAGTTATAATTGTCAGGGAACTAATATTGCTTGCCTCCTGTGAGGTTCCTCTTAACATTCCTCTCAGCCTCTGTCTACCATTCTGTCACCCACCACCTCCCACATGCTGACTTTGTGCTTTCATAAATAGCTAGGATCCTTGAACAACTTCTATAGAAGCTTAAAGTTAACATCCTTTTCTTCAAAGCACTTCCATATTATTATTTGATCCTCACAAAAACCTAAAAAAATATCTTTCAGGTATGTAGGTTAGTACATTATCCTGATTTCACCTATAAGAATAAAGGGACCTTGATTAAGTGATTTGTCCATCCTCAGGCACTTAGTTAATGTGGAACTGGTTTTACAGTACAATTTGTTTTTGGTTGGCGATTTCATTTATTCTTTTGTTCATTCATTCATATACTCATATTGAGAGGAAGCAGAATGGAAAGAGCAAGGGTTTAGAAATAGACAAACTTTGGTTAGAAACTTGATGTCATCCCTATTAGCTGTGTGACCTTGGTCATATACTTAACCTCTCAGGAGATGTTTCCTTATTTGTAGTATAAGGAAAAATTATGACTTACAATCTTTATATGTGATTTAATACTGCATGAAAATTGCCTAACAATAATAGTGTCTGGCATATGGTAGGTTATTATTAACCTATAATTAAAATGTTACTATAAATATATAATATGTAAAATAGGTTATTACTGTAGGTAAAAAATGGTCAAATATTGACACTTTTATAATGGTAGAAACTCAGTAGCTGCCATTTATTGAGTCCTTCCTTATTGTATATGAGCTAGACCCCCAGAATGCAAATGGAAATGAGACAAGGTCTTCTTTGTGTTTCTGTGTCTTCTGCTAGACTGTGGAAGTGGAGGTTAGGGCTTGTGTTAGTTGCATCCCCAACACTAATAACAATGTCTCCTCCATGGTAGGTGCTAAATAAATGCTTACTGAACTGAAAAGGTACCTGCCCACCAGGAGATTACCAACTACACATACTCATATAATTATAGTAAACTCTTACACTATATTGGTATTTAGATAGACACATACAGGCTTTGGTGATAGTCAAAAGGAAACAATGGTCAGTTCTACTGGGGGAAGGTGAAAAACAGTGGAGAGGAGGGAGCAAAGCTTCACAGAGCAGGTACGTTAAGACTAACTGTGGTCTGTCTATGCGAGGCAGCAAAACCAATTTACTTATCTTGGACTACATGCTTTCTCCCAACTAACCCCTTTCTAATGTGTGAAATTGAGTTTGTATTCACAGCAGCTTCTTTGCTTGTCTCACAGTCCCTCTGTTACTGGTATCTCCCATAATGTATTGCTTTGCTCTATTCTGAGTATAAAAAAGGACAGTCGGGAGAACTAGATTCTATTCTTTGAGTGTCACAACTGGCCATTGCATAACAAAGTGTAATATATTGTGTGCGAAGAAATAGAGGAACACAAAAGATATTTTAAAGAGAGCAAATAAAACACAGAATAGGAGAGTGTAGAGTGCTATTAAAGTCAATAAACTGTCATGACAGAGTGGACCACTTTTCAATGCGGAGGAATCTGATTTAGTAGCTGGTAACTAAATGATTAGAATCCCATTGGAATGAAGTTAGCTGCTAGTCTTGCCAACTTTTAAATTTTTTGGTTCTCCTTGAGAACCAGTCCTTGAAATTGAACAGATTATTATTGTTATTTTTCCAACAGCTATTTGAGATGCTAAACCCATCGGTCTTGCTCTGAATATTCAGTGCTGCTCAGCTCCATATAGTGCTGCTCTGCTCCATATAGTGCTGCTCTGCTTTAAGCTTGAGGAGGAGGAATTCAGGCCCTGGCTCTCCTGCTCAATTGGATACGGTTCATCAGCATGGGCTTCCAGGGCTCTGGTAGTCATTCCCTGTTTCCACAAAGGTGCATAGACCAGAATACTGTCAGGAGTAAACCCCGCTCAGGCATGAACCACCGAGCTACTTGTCTTATTTGCAAGAGATAGACAAGGTGATCAATACAGGTTTCCTTCTTGGCAGTGTGGAAGGATGACTACAACAGCAAGATTACCAGAGCATTTTCTGCCAAGAACTGGATTGGATTTTGTGCTCCTTCAGCCACAAAATGTCCCCAACATTTTACTTCCAAATCATTAATGCCCTTTGCAGTCAGTCTGCTCAGCCTGACATCCTTACCTCTCTTTTCAACACCATCATAATTATTTTCTTTTGTCAGCTAAACTCTCAAAGTTTTTAGATCCCTAATGTCTTAATGTTTTTGTGTTTTCAAACAAGCATGAGATATTAGGCCACATTTTCATCATTGATTACAGATTCTCTCTTTTTGGAGAAGAGTGAGAATCGCTGATTCTGGTTTTGAGTATAGTTTGTAGAATATTTCTTTAGAGTATAAAAATGCTAAGTTTATGTATTGGCATGCTTGTGTTGACCTTGGGAACATTATGCAACTGTTTTAAGCTTCAGTTTTTCTATTTGAAAATTGGGGATAATAGTTCATAGAGTTTCAGTGAGGACCAAAGAGACTCCATCTGAGGAAATGCCTAACGAAGTATACAGCATATAGTAGAGGTGCAATAAATTATTATTTAAAACAAACCAAAACAATTGAAGCAGGTCTAGTTCTATTTAAGTAAGAGGAGCTCTTGGAAAATGGTGAGAAATATAAGCAGAAATTACCAAGCTCTGTGTAGAGCTGTGTCCTCAATCTGGTGCATAGTGTAAGATTCAGGGGCATAGGTGAAAGTAAAGAGTAGGAGTTTGTTATGGGTAAAAGGTGGTGAATTATATAGAAACATGGCATCAGTCATTTTAGGACAGCCACTATGATAGCACTGCCCTGTGCCATGGAAATTTTTTCAAAAGTGGCTCTGACATTACTGCACTTATCAGTAGTATTTGTCAAAAGTATCATATTTTGATGCATAAACAAATCAAAATAAAACTATTCTTTGTAATAGTGGGTGATTTGAGAAGCAGTGTGATGTAATGCAATGCAATGCAAGTTGGCCTAAAGGTCAGAAGATCTGAATTTATATATTTTTTTGCTTAAGTGGTTCATGGTTTTGGATTTCTTAGCTTCTTTGAGCCTTAGCTTCAACATCTATAAAAGGGGGATAACAGTATCTTTCTTATTTTTTGCCTCCACTGGGTTATTGTAAGGATCAATTGAGATGTTTTTTAAAGCACTGCCCATATATTGGTCATTTTTTTTGATGTACTATTAAGAGCCAGATCCTGAAAAGTCTGCTGAAGAACTTTCAGGCTCTTGTCCTCTTTGAGGTGAACATTAAATAAAGGCAGCAAAAACGTGCGGCTTATGTGTCTGTAGCTCTCTATATCTAGTTTATCCAGACCATGTTTTTCTGCTAGCCTCTGCTAAGCCCATTTTACTGCTCTCTCTGCCTGGCCTATGCCATCCCCTTGGCCCAAGAGCAGTTCAAGGGTGGATTATGATGGGAGTGCCCAGGATCATGTGACAACAGCAAGACCCCCTCTTGGAGACTCCTGTGTTTGAGCACTTGGCATTACTGCTTGCACCACTTGCATCCTCTTTCCCTCATTTGTCTCTGTCTGTTTGCTGCTGATAGCTATAGCAGTAGCATCTTTAATTGTCTTGCTCAAGGATTTCTGATTCTTTTGAAAGTTTTTCTCTCACTCTAAGCAAACATAAGGGATTGTAAGAGACTAGACTAGAAGATAGAAGTTGGGATTGAAAATGAGCAAAGGCCCTAGACTTGTAGTATCCAGCCTCTTCAAAGACAGGTCATGTAGCCTGTGTTGTGATTTAACCATTCTGTCTTTATGTTTTCAGGGAGTCGACGAGTTGAAGATGAAGCCCAGAGCAGAGTGCTGTTCTCCCAAGTTCTGGTTGGTGTTGGCCGTCCTGGCTGTGTCAGGCAGCAGAGCTCGTTCCCAGAAGAGCCCACCCAGCATTGGCATTGCCGTCATCCTTGTGGGCACTTCAGACGAGGTGGCCATCAAGGATGCCCACGAGAAAGATGATTTCCACCATCTCTCCGTGGTGCCCCGTGTGGAGCTGGTAGCCATGAATGAGACCGATCCAAAGAGCATCATCACCCGTATCTGTGATCTCATGTCCGACCGGAAGATCCAGGGGGTGGTGTTTGCTGACGACACTGACCAGGAAGCCATCGCCCAGATCCTTGACTTCATTTCAGCCCAGACTCTCACCCCCATCCTAGGCATCCACGGGGGATCCTCTATGATAATGGCAGATAAGGTAAAAGCGGGCTGTGGTGAGAAGAACCTGGTTGGTTTGAATGGAGAACTAAATGATCCATTTGTTTTAATGCAGAACTTAGTTGTGAAAGATGAAAGGTAGTAGGAAGAATGCACTCAATGAGTGGATAGATCAGAAATTAGTCTAATTGCTTAGAGATGAGAGTGAGGGAAAGACACTGGTATCTAGACGTTCCTACAGTTTTGAACAGCTTTGTGTGTCCATTTGTTTATAAGTGGATGCACAGAAATGACTAAGAGATATTGAAGCTTGTAGCTCTGTGATCCATTTTCTTTAAATACGCATATGACTATCTTCTTCAAAAATTTAAAATAAGGTGTGCTCTGTTCTTCCTGTATAATGCATATTCTTTACCCATACCAGTTTCAAGAATATAAAATGAAAAATCCTTTGAGGCAGGTAATTTTTCTCCTCAAAGATACAAATATCATAAAGAAGTGCTTCTTGCTAAGGAGTCCATGCTTATTACACACCGATCTGTGCATTTGAATGGATTTTAATCCATAGGTTAGATGAAATGTACCAGCAGCAGTTGCAATCCCTGTGCTTAGATGTGAAGGCAGTGGTTCTTAACCTTGGTTGCATGTTGGAATCACCTGAACAGCCTTAAACATGACCAATGCCTGGCTACTGCCTCCAGAGGTTCTGATTGTTGGCCTCGGGTGCTGCCCGGGGTTTAGGACTTTTAAAACTCCCCAAATGATTCCAGAGTGCAGTTAAGGCTGAGAACCACTGCTTTCAGGCCTCAAATAAACCCTAGTCTCTCCTGCATGGATGTTAGATTGTCATACGACTAACTGTTATCTGACACTGATGCTTGTTCTCTAACTGCAGAAAATGTTTTGTTATGGTTGGGTTTTGTTTTCATGTTTTTTATGTATTCAGTTATCTTATCTTGCTTTATTGCTTATTGCCTGGGCACAGCACTTCTCACTATGTGTTGTCCTTCACAGTCATTTATAGCTCAGATTGATTCACTTCACACGTACAATATTTATTGTTTTTTTATCACTTTGGGTTTTTAAAATTGTTTCTAACTTTTCATTGTCATTTCATACTTAACATAACTTTCAAAACTGCCATTAGTTTTTTACTCACAAGACATGCTGTAGGGTTAATCATGTTAGCGAACACCTCAAAACCCAGCACAGACACCACCAGCTTGCTCCTTGGCTGGTTGAGAACCTGCAGGGCTTAACAGAGTCAGACAACCTCGCACGATCACTATTGCCATCTGTTGGCAGCAGGCAGGGATGACTAACGTCTGTTTTGGAGCTTCCTGCCTTCAATCCAGGAACGGTCAACTGGAACGTACTAAGTGGAGGAACTTCAGTTGCATATGAGAAAGATACTGAAAGGTAAAGATGTTAGTCAAATGCTGGCATGAGGAGTGGATGCTAAGGGATGTGAGAACAATTTAAACAGAATGGAAAAGACAGACTGACTGTGGCAAAACCTATGGAGTTTTTGCTTCAGGAAGATTTTTTGTTAACATTATCCTTAGCCAATTATATTTTAACAGTGGTGTTCTGAGGGCACAGTATGGCACTGAAAAATGCCAAGATGGATGAGCCAAATTTTTGAAACATTAATGAGTGCATACTTATTTTGAGAAAAGAAAAGTAAAAGTGATTTTTTTTCCTTATATGGGCTATTGTGCAACTTATGTTATTTTAGGTCAACCACCGCTCCAACACACCTCACCCCCAGCCCTGATATAAGTGGTGATTGATTAAACTGGTTGGTTGCTTCTCTGTGTGTCTTATAAATTCGTAATAATGATGTGAATAAGTAGATTTAGATCATGTGGAGAGCCTGGGCTCTTTTATTTACTGATGTATCCTAGATGCTTTAGCTTATCTACATATGCTGGGCACATAGTGCTTTGCATGTATTATTTTATTTAATACTCTTAACAAGCCAGTGAGCTAAGTGGTATTATTTATCTCCACTTGACAGGTGGGGAAACTGAGGCTCGGAGAGGTTAAATAGCATAACCGAGATGATGTAGCTAGTAAGTGGCAGCCAGGACTTTAACACTGGTTGCTGGCTCCGAAGGCCACATGTTGTGTCGCCTCTCGGGGAATAGAGAGGCTGGTTAGGGTCTCACGTTCCTTCCTATTCTGCACTTTCTCTTCTGTGGTGGGTCTTATCTGACTAAATGTAATTCACCCCTTGATTCATAATAGCAATACTGGGATCTGACTACTGGAGAGAGTAAGTGAGCATGTAAATAGCACTTAGGGGCAGCACAATTTCATAGGGGGCCCACTGGGTACTGTTTTTAGGGAGAAAGGGGGATTGAAGCCGGTGAGGTGGATTCTTCCAGGTCACTGTAGTGAGATCTCCCTCTGGCCTCTTCCTCCTAACCCCTCCCACCACTGCAACCAACCCAAATATCCCATCTTATCTTTTTTTCTCCATCAGAAAAGAGAGATGGGCAATGATTTTTAGGCAGTTTCCTAAAATAGCCTAAATAATGTCCAACTTTTGGCCTAAAAAGAAGAGTTTCTAAAAAGTAGGTAGGAAGAGGAAAAAGAGGAAGGAAAGAGGTCCTGAGAACATGGAAGCCAGCAGGTTGCAGGCTCGGTCACAGGGGGCTGGATGCCTGAGTGGGCCTCTGGTGGCTGCAGAAAAGGGCGCGGCAGGAACCGCCGGGACTGAGAGGGCGGCAGGGCCAGGATTCCGGGGAGCTGTGCAGAGGAACGTTCCTAGGCTTAAAGGATTTGCATGAAGGCAAGGAAAAAGAATCTCCTAGATTTCAGAGAAATAAGCTTTTGGGGCAAGTTTCAAAAATAAAACATCTCAAATGCTAAGGTCAGTTTTTAAAAATAGAAGTTTATTTTTAAGTATCATGACCACATTTTACAAACATGGAATGAGGACACAGAGTTTGACAACTATGAATCAACTAGGGGGCAAGAGGACAAAACATTTGCAAGTGGAACTGATGCAGATGATCTAAAGAATATAGCTTCCCAATGTTTGAGGTATGCCTTTAAGGTAGAGTCTTTAAGATAGAATTACCACCTGAAAGATGACAGGTAAGCCTTCCATTTTTCTTCCACTTTCTAGGAGATAGTTAATTGCTATTCCATTTTAACGTAGTTTTTGTTTACTTGTTTGAAACAGAATCCACTTGTTAAGTGTCTTTGTGGAAGATTGCGTTGTAGGGATAAAGTCCCCAGTTCAGGGCGTTGGTGATGGAAGAAAGAGAGCATGGTTATAAAGATTTTTGACAAAAATATTCCGACACAGGTTCAGTGCCTGGTCAAATAGCATGTGCTCACTTTGTTGTATATGTTGATTAATCAGTATAAGCATTAATAAGTGCTCTGCTTTCCCAACAAGGAAATGCACCTTACACCATGGCCAAACGAAGCCTAGGAACCAGTAGAGTGGAGCTGTTCAAAGCTCAGAATTTGGAGTCACAGTGGGTTTCAACCATCACTTCTTCATTGTGGGGGTCTGGACTACTCACCTACCAACCACTCTAAACCTTGGTTTCCTGGCTTGTATAATGGGGATAATAATATATTCATTATAGGGTTGATGAAGAGTAAATGAGATAATGCATAGGAAGTGCTCCAGTACGTATCCAGCTTAACATTCAGTAGCCTAAGCCAAAGGTTATAAGAAAGAAAGAAAGAAAGAAAGAAAGAAAGAAAGAAAGAAAGAAAGAAAGAAAGAAAGAAGGGAGGGAGGGAGGGAGGGAGGGAGGGAGGGAGGGAGGGAGGGAGGGAGGGAGGGAGGAAGGGAGGGAAGGAAAGGAAGGGAGAGAGAGAGAGAGAGGGAGGGAGGGAGGGAGGGAAAGAGGAAGAAGATTTCATGATGCAGGAAAAGAATGGGAATTGAATAGCATCACAACCAGCTGCAGAGACATTTTTGACCTGGAGACCAATCAGCTGTCTCCTGCCATGGCTGTGAAGTGTGGTTGGCAGCCATGGTCTTGCCTCACCAGGGGAGCTGAGGCTCATCAGTGATACAGCCACACTGTAGCCAAAAAGCACATACATGTTCAGTTATAGAAGAGCTCTAATGAGGAAAGAACTGCTAGGTGCTTATAACAGAAGGCTGTTTCGAATAGTAACAGAGATAGTTTAAAAATGTATGAGGAGATTTTTGGCAGTTCCCCACCTAAGTATAAGGAGTTTATTTTATTTTTCCTGGTTAAAACTGCTTTTATTCTCCCTGTGATACTAGACTTAGGATGCCCATCTGGATCCAAATAATAAATTGAAGCAAGACCTATTTCCATTTCTTTCCAGGACATTCCTTGCTGACTTGCTGAATCTTTCTTGGGTTTTTACATTTTAGCTCAGAGGGGTTAAGTAACTAATCTGGGATATCACAGTTTATGAGCAATGGGACTATAATTTAAATCACAGATGTACCTATTTTGAAGCCTGTGTTATTTTAGGTCCACTGCCACTCGACCCTGCCCTACCACCAGCCCTAGTATAAGAGGCTATTGGTTAAACTGGTTGGTTGCTTCCCTGTTCTGTCTCTTACAAATGTCTAATAATAATGAACTACGCAGATCATGTGGATAGACAGGGCTCTTCTTGTTCACTGATGTATCCCAGGTGCTTTAGAGTTTACAGTTTATAAGATTTAAATTTTGTTTTCTTCCATATGTACTTTACATTGTGAAACAAAAATGAAATAAAATATGTGGAAAAATACAGAAAAACACTGTGTAAACATACACTTTAAGGGTGAGAAATAAGGAATGGTGATGGGGAAAGAGGCTTATTGACAGTTCTGCTGCTGGCATTGTGAGCCCTGGAAATGGCTTGAGCAGGAGGTAGGAAGGAAAACAGAAAGTGCAAGTTCCAGTGGGATCAGGCAAAGGGAGGTGAGAGCTGTTCTTTCATGCTGCAAGAATGGGAGCGAAAAGGGTATGCTGAGTCAAGAGTCAGGGTCTGGAAATAGGTGGCTTGATTTGAGTGAAGTACATTAGCTAAAACATGCATCATCCTCCGTACCTTGTTCCTCATTAAAGGACACATTAAAAATAATCTTACTCTGGAATCTATTGCTGTGATTCTTTCTAACTTGCTTGGTAGAGACTTGATGTTTGAATAGCACTCTTATTTTTCTGTGCGGAGAGCTACATTTTGGAATCTAACTGGAGCTGCAAAGATGGCCCCTATTCTTCTTTGGCCCCATCTTTTCTTGATGTCTTCACTTCTCTCCCCCAACCCCTCCTCACCTTACACATACCAAATAGCAAAGTATTTGGAGGGAGCAGAAGAACTAGCAGTAGCATGTGACTCTGAATAGACTGTTGCCTTCCAATTGTTCATGAGGGTTACATCCAACACAATCTTGAAATCAAGATAGCTATGCTACTCACACATTACTTTGTTTGCCAAGTTCGGTGTCTTTTAGGCTTTTTACCTTGCTTTTGGTTGTTTGTCAGATGGTATTCCTTGGGGCAGAGCAAACAGTGGTGTTACAGTATTTCTTGGATGAGGAGAGTGAAGACACAGAGGTAGAAAAGGCAAGAGGATAAAGAAGCTGATATAGTATGCCAACTTTGTGCCAGGCACAGTGATAAGGACTCTTTTAATTCTTATGCTGTGCGGTGTGAAGTAGTATTTCTTTAGTTGGTGGGGAAACTACATCAGAGAGTTTATGTACATTGGCCACAGTCACATAGCTAGAGAAATACTGGGACTAGGATCTGATTGCAAGTGTGTTTGACTTTAAAAGTTTCTCAGGTGACTTTACACCTCCCAGCACACACACTGAGGAAATCAGGAAAAAGTTGGGGTACAGTGGCCTGCTTGGAAGTCAGCTACCCTTATCCCATGTTTCTCATTTCCCTGAACTGTACTTTGGGGGAATATGGGTGGACAGTTCTCTCTAAGACACTGTTAACATTGCAGTGATGCAGCCCTCAAGTCTGTCTGAAGTTTAGTCTTTCCACCTGCTTATGTGGAATGTGTTTCTTGTTGGCCAACGTATCCTTTCTTTTAAAACTGGAACTAGGGTTTGCTTTCAAGAGACTGGCCACTTGAAGTCTAGGTATAGTTTTTATGCTTAAAAAACTAAGGCCCCAGAACTTGCTTTAGATATTCATAGAAATAAAGGCGCTTGGTACTAGAAAATAACACATGAGCCATCACTTCTCATACATCCTCCAGGAAGGTGAAGATGTGTCCGCAGGAAGGAGGTGGCACAGTGTGAAGAGATTGCAGCCTTTCAAGCCAGTAGGCTTCCACTGTGTGCATTCCCACCTGTGTGACCTTAGGTGTGCTCTTTAAATACTTAGCCTCAAAATTTCCATTTGTATGATGGGGCAAAATAACACCTAGTCCGTAGTGAGCCTTATGAAGCACTGTTCCCAGCTCTTAGTAAACAGCAGGCCTTTGGCACACACTATCTTGTGTTTTCATATTTCAGGCCTTACCTAAATCATTGAGGAAAATGGGATCCTATTGTTTTCCTGTTGACTAAAAGGGAAGAGTTTGGGATGATAATACCTTTCCTTTTATGCCTGGTGGATGAACAGCAGCTCAGTAGGCACCGCCTCTGTGGCGATGCAAATACTGCTTGTGACATGATCAGGACTTATCCAGATTTTCAAAGCAGAGACATACAATGATCTCAGGAAACCAATACACATAGGATATAAGCAATGAAGATAAGAGCATTACCAAGGGAAGCATAGCAAAATAAAATAGTTTTTGAATACAATGTCAGTCATAGATTTGGAAGTGTTTATATATGAGAAAAAGTAAATTATTAAATGAAAGAGATATTAAAGGTACTAGGTAGGAAGTGGCACTATGTTATAGATACAGGAAGGCAGTTAATTTATTAAATGTCACCAACCTCTTTTTAATACATTACAGTGATATTGCTGAAAAACTCCTTGGATTATTATTTTCACACCAAGAGTATATTTTCATTTCCCTTTCTGAGACTTCTGTGATTCTGTTACCTTACTTATTGATGTTAGGTGTACAATTTATTCAAAATTATATCTTGATTTTATGTTTAGAATATAAATTAGAATTTATATTTTATTCAAAATTATGTTTTTGAATAAAATGCATATTTTATTTAAAAATATATTTATTTGGTGATAGCATTAAACATGGCATTAAAATTATATTTCATTTTAGGTTCAGCATGCATGAGAGTAATATTAAAGCCTATTTTTATTTCACTTTTTTGAGGACAAAAATTTGTATTGATGCAATTCCATTTCACAGGGCAAAGAACACCCAAATTATCATGGGTTGTTATGAGGTTACAATAAGAAAGAACTAACATTGATTGATCATTTACTTTTGTCAAGCTCTGAGCTAGTCACCTTAGATGAGCTTGGATATGTTATTTCATTTAATTCTCTCATTGAATTTAGGAGGCTTGCATTTTGTCTCCATTTTGCCGATGAGGAAATTGTAGATCAGAGAGGTTAACTGTTTTGCTTAAGGTCTTTAGATACTGATTGACTCACAATGGCCTAAACAAATAGGTGCTTATTGGACAGGGCACCTTCACTTACAGTAGCTTAAACAAATAGTGCTTATTGGTATCTCCGAATAAGGCACCTGGAGATGGGGACTCCTCGGGATGGTTCCGTGATGCAGTGAGGTCAGACTGACCTCTGGGATTCTCTTGGCGTTTTTGTCATGGTTGCAAGGTGTCTGCCCTAGCTTTACGCATTCTGGTAACACTCAGAGAAGGAAAAGCCAGGGGGTGGTTATTAGGTCAGGAAAAGTCTTCCCATATCTTCGATAGCATGGGTCCAAAAATGTTACATAGCCAACCCTGGATAGGAAGTGGGGAGTGCGAGGCTTTCTGGTGGAAATGGCAAGGGGGCAACAGTTGGGAACAGCTTTGGGGATAGTCAGAAGTATCTCTCAAAGGAAGTAGGTGACAACTTGGGAATTCAACCAATATTCGTGTGACTCTAAAGCCCAAAAATCTGTCATCTGTCATTTTTCCTGGCTCACACCAAACCCTGCTTTTGTGCACTTGGGCCAATCTACCCACATATACACCTGGACTAGGACCTTGGTCCATCAGTTATTTACTTTTTTCCTTTAGTTATCAATTTATTCTTTCTTGCTGACATCTTCTCTCTAGCTTTGTGGTACCCAAGAGATGTTTGGAAATGTATTGGGGGAGGGTTTTTTTTAACATCTTAATGACTGGTTTTGCATGTGTGTCTATGTGTCTGTGTGTCTTCATGCGCCTGGCACTTAGAACTGGAAGACCAGGCATGTTAAGTGTCCTGCAATATGTGTGATAGTGCTCAACAGGCAAGAACAGTTTTACCCAAAATACCAATTTTTGCCATATTTGCAGGTTTGATCACATTAAGGCACATACAAGAATCAATCAGTGAATGCATAAATAAGTGGAACAACAAATTTTGTTTCCCTTACCTCCCTCCCCTTCTCCCTCCATTTTATCCTTTACTCTCTCTCTCAACAATTAAAAAGAATCCAAATAGCAATTTTGCCTCCATTGAACATGCTCAAGTCTTAGTTAATAAACAAACAAACATGAAAGCTTTCCTTGACCTGGGTTCTTCCTCCTTTCTCTCCTTCTTTTCACAGTTCAGCTCCTTAAAGGGCACTCTAAAACTGCTGTTTTCACTTCCTCAGCTCTCACTTTCTACAAAGTGCCAAATCCAGCGGACTTTTCAAGTCATTGTTGACCTCCTGCAGCATTGGACACTGTTGACCCTTTTAGTGCTATTCCAACAATTTTGATGACAAGAGTAATTAGATTTGTCACAAATTTGGTGACAGTGGGAATGAGAAAGAGTAAAATTTAGAATGTGGAAGGGTCATGTAAGCGAAAAAGTCTAGCAAGCCATTGGATTTGGGCCTGCAGGAAAGAGTGATTAGGGCTAGAAACATAGATATGAACTTCATTAGCAAGGAGGGGTGGCTGAAATCAGGGAGGCGGATGAGATGGCTCAGAACCAACAAGTGGATTGAGGAAACACATGTCTCAAGGACAGAACCCAATTTTTAATTCTGAACCATAAAACCAAACCCCATCATTGGAGGGATGGCCAGAGAAAGTGGAGATAATAAAGGAGCTAAGACGGAATTAATTATTAGTGAGTTAAAAGGAGAACCAGATTTTAAAAAAGGCATTATAGAAACTAGAAACCAAGAGGGAGTCTATAAAGGAAGTATTAACCAGTCTGGGAATCAACCCAGACCACTCCCTTCCCCTCATCATCTGTTACCTCTGTCCCCTCCCCTCCATGCACTTGCACGACCTCAGTGCTGGCTCTCCTTCCTTTTCTGCACTGCCACATGGTAGCTTACCTGTGTGATTCCTTAGAAAATCAAATTGGATTTTTACACTTTCACTGGAAGCTCCACATTGGCTTCCCACAGTTTGGAATATGACATCTTCTTTGATGTGGTCCCCGGCTACCTCTCCAGGATTTTCTCCTAGCCTTCTCATCTTTGAACAATAATATCAAGTCACTCTAAATTGTTTACAGGTCCCGAATGGTCCTGGCCTTTTTACATCTCTGTGATTGTGTTTTTGCTACTTCCTCTCCTTAGAATATCCTGTTCCTTGTCCACTCAGAAACACCTACTCACTTTTAGAGAGAAGCTATGGCACTTCTGTGGACCCTTTTCTGACTCTCATCTTCAAAGAATCGATTACTTCTTTTCTTCTTCCTTTTTTTTTGTACCTCTCCTGTGCCTTACATATGCTTTTATTGTAATTATCTTGTTTACTTATTGGTATTCAGTGGGCTCATTGTGGGCTAGGGCCGTGACTTGCTGATTTTTATATTCCTAGTACTATGCATGCTGTAGTATTGGGAGTAGAGTAAAAGCTAATTTTTATTAAACAACGAACAGTTATTAAACTGTGCTCTGTGTAAGCAGTGTAGTGTGTTGAATGGTGCCCCCGCCAAAAAAAAACCGTATGTCTCTGTCCCAACTCCTAGAACTTGTGAATGTGACCTTATTTGGAAAAAGGGTCTTTGCAGATGAAATTAAGTGAAGGATCTTACAATGAGATCATCTTGGATTAGCTGCATGGCACTTAAATCCAATGACAAAAGTCCTTGTAAGAGATGGAAGAGGAGAATATGTAGATATGAAAGAGAAGTCCTTATAAAGAGAGGCAGAGGTGGGAGTTACTTAGCCACAAACCAAGGAAGCCACCAGGAGTTAGAAGAAGCAAAGAAAGGCTCTTCCTTAGAGCCTTCAAAGGGAGCATGACCCTACCAACCTTAGTTTCAGGATTCTGGCCTCCAGAGCTGTGAGAAAATAAACTTCTGTTGTGTAAAGTCACCAAGTGTATGGTAATTTGTTATGACAACCCTAGGAAAGTAATACGCACACCAGAGGGGAGAGGAGGATCGCTGGAATCTCACTGCCTAGGTTGTTTCCTGGCTCCACCATTTACTGTGTGACCTTTGGCAAATTACTTAACTTTTCTGAGCCTTTGGTTCCTCATCTATAATAGTGATAAAAGTAGACTATTTCTTAAGGTTATTAAGTAAAGTTATTAAATTGCTTAGAAAAGTCCTGGCAAATAGTAGGAATCAGTAAGTTGTATGTCTGTGAGAGATATTCAGTAAGTCTTCATTGGATAAAGGAATCAGTGAGCAGGGTGATTGATAGAAACAGAAATATAAGCCATCAACAATGTGATCTAAATTCACCTTGTTCTGTAGTAATTGGGCATGTTCTTTGGGAGCTCTCTGCAGAGGTGGCGTTTGCATGGGGCAGTCTAGCCCACCCCAGGCCTGGCACAATGCCGAAAGGTGAAGTGTTCACGTTCTGTTTAGCTGTTCTATTTCTGAGGCCGCGGTGGAGCTACCAGGCAGTGCAGTCTGTCTTCTAGTGCTAGTTCTTCTCTTCTGCACTTTTTTTCTTTGTTTTTGTTCTGGCTTCTTTGTTTTGTGTGAGTACACTTGTGTGTGTGTTTTCAAATGTGGTTGTGGGTACTTTTATCCTTTCCAGTGCCCAGCATGGGGTTATCTCACCTGAGGCTGCCTTCTTAATCCAAAGTCCTCATGGTGTCAGATATGTTTTTATATTCACTCTCCTGCTTGTTTTCCTTCTATTTCCTTTCATTCTGTATTTTCCGAGTTCTTATCACCACCAAAATTAATCATAAGAGGTTATTCACTAGCTGTCAGTCCTATGTCTTTTTCATTTTTGTATCCCCAGATCCTAACATGTAGCTTGGCACATAGTAAGCCTTTAATATGTATTTATTAAGTGTATGGATAGATTAATCATTTCTGTGTAGCAGATGTCAGTTGCAATTAAGAGAAAAGTATTTTAAACTCAAATGAAAATGGATGGTAGGATTAACCTCTGGTTATAGGCAAATACAGTCTTTATCTCTGCCTAGGCTCCTATCTCCATAACCCTTTCTTTCTTCACACCTGCCAGATACCAGCAGTCGACAGCTTGTCACTAACATCTCACACTGCAACGCTCATGTCCACTTTCTGCAGACAGACATGGCAAGTCAGGAATGCAGTCTGAGGTAGCGGAACACAACTTCTTTAATACAGAGCAGTTGGGTGCCAGTGGTACTCTTGACTTGATTAGCCCTCTTTGAAGGGGGAAAGCAGAAAGAAATAAGCTGATTTTTAAAGTTTCAAAAGACAAAATACGTAATTTATCTGACTGCTAATCAGCAAGGTATTACCAAGTAATTTAATCAATGCAATTAAGTTTCCAAAGGTAGGAGAAAAAGATTTTGAAACTTCCTTTAGCAAACGATGTTCTTTCTCATTTATTTATTCATTCATTGAAAAAAAATTATTATGCTTCTCCTGGGTGTCAGTAACTGTTTAAGGCCCTGGAGATACAGTCAATATGAGAGACATGTCCTTGTGGTGCCTTGACCGGCAATAACCAAACACATAGATCGAACAATGTTAGATGAGGTGGGGGTAAATGCTGTAATGAAAATAGCAGGAAAGGGTAACGTGCACTGTTTTGGGCAGGGTTGTCAGGCATGGTCAGAGGAGGTAGCACTTGAGTTTGTACGATGAGAAGGATCAGGACGTGTGATGATCTGGGGAGCAGCATTTTGGCCGAGAGAACAGCAGATGTGAAGACCTTGAAGTGGGAGCATGTTTCTTTCTCTCTCTTTTTTGTTTTGTTTGGTTTTTGATGAGTAACAGGAAGGTCAGTAGAGTTGGACAATGTGGGATATGACAGAAAGTATGGCGGAAAGGTACTTCAGGGCCAGGTGTGTGGGACTTGAGGGTCTTGCACAGAGTTGAATATTTTAAAATTTCATTATAGGTGGTGTAAGAAGGGAGTGACACCACTTGATTTACCATCTTTTTAGATGGAAGCAGTTTGTGTAGTGAGCAGAATTACATACCTTAGAGCCACTTTGACTTGCGGTTCGACTTTTCAGAAGCTGGTGCCCTCTTCTTACCATGCTGTGTGATCTGTTTTTTCTCATTTCCATGATGGGGTTAATATTCATCAACCTTGAAGAACTATTATGTGATAAAATTCAGTAATCTTTAAGGGACTTATTATTCCCTCAGGCACACACCTGATTTTGAATAAATGGCTTCTAGTAGTATTGAAATACAGATTCCTCTTGAATCAGGCATCATTTCCTTTTGCTGTATCTATGAATTATGCAGCTTTTATTTTGTTGTTTTTACAAAATTTGTTTAAAAACTTGCAAACAATTAGCAAGCAGTGTAGGAGGGTAGAAGCAACATGGTAGGCAATACTCCAACTAAATAGCTGCCTATCCTTTTGACTTCTTGGAATTCCCATGCGCCAGCGTCTCATGGCCAGTTCCTGGACTTACATCTGTGCAGTTGCAGCCTGTTATAATTTCCCTTCTTTCAAAATGGGGTTGATGGCATTGAGAAGAGTACCACAGGGAATGGAGCAGCCCAGGTAAGATTCTGAGGTGAGGGGCATGGACATTGACAGCAGTAGGGAGTATAATGGCACAGCTAGTCAGTGTAGCCTGCCTTGAACTGAAGATTCCTGGCATACTCCCACGTCCTCATGGTCCGCCAACATGTGTCTTGGATGTGTTCTGTTGCCTTGACAACATGTGGTCCAGAATTGTAGAGAGCAGCAGCCTTCAACCCTTCAGTATCACGTTGCTAGGACAACAGACTCCATGGGAAGCCAGGCGTCACTGTAGTTTCTGTTTGCCGTTGCCACCTACCCTTCTCTCCTACTTTTCCTGCCTACCCTTATTCCCACTGCTTTCCATCTGTATTCTTTTTCTTTTGCCTTCATAGATCCATTTTGGCATAATCCTATCGGCTCCCTCCAACCCTTTTGTCTTTCATTTTTTTACCATTCCAGTGTTCTCATTGCTTGTATAAAAGCAAATATTTTAAACTCTCAAAAGTAAAGCCACATGACACAATAAGTTGAAGGAATGATGAGAATGAAGGAGCTCGCAAACATCAATAAAGTGGGGAATGGAGCTTGATGTAGTTTCTATAGCTGGGTGGTATGTTGTATGGTAGTGGTTCTCACATTGAGTGGGCCTTAGAATCAACAGAGGAGTTGAATGTTTTTATTATTATTATTTTTAAAAATACAGATCCTCTCGTGCCATTCCCAAGGATTCTGATTTCATAGGTTTGGAATAAAGCCCCAGTAGTTGCACAAAGTTCCCCCAAGGGACTCTGAGATACAGTCAGGTTTGGGAACCACTGGCAAGTAGAACATGGTTAGGCTATAAAGATTTATGATGGATTAGGATCTATCTGTTGGGCTTTTTTAAATGGTCCCCAATGCAATGTATACATGTGCCTACTTAGTAATGATTAAGGAGAAGAGAAGAGTAGGAGAAAGATGAGAAGAAGCTAAAGGCAATAAGGAGGACAAGAGCAAAAGGAAACGGAAGTGGAGGGCAGTGTGAAAATGGTAAATAGAGGCTGTGGAATTGGGGATGGGGCAGTCAACTATCAGAGGTCAGGTTCAAGGACCATCTTGTCTCTGACTTTCAGGTAGAGTGAAGGCTAAGAGTCTTGGTCTAGAATTGAAGAATATACTCTTTGGAGTATCTTCAATCCTGGGTTTTTCCTGGTTACTGAGAGATCAGGGTAGGCGAGATCTGGAATTTCAGAATTAGTCAGGTCCATTTTATTACCTCCTTAAAAAAAACAAGTGTCTTCTACATGTTAATGCCACACTTTAAATGGGATGTTGCTTTACTTGCCTTTAGCTAGTGTAACCCTTAAAGGAGCCCAGGATTTAGACCATAGGACTATTTTCTTTCTTTTACAGATGAAGAAGCTGAGGATTGAAAAGGAAAAGAATGGGCCTACATGCTGGTGGTGGCAGTGTGGAAATGAAACCCCTAGTGTGACTGACAGAGATACCCATGGACTTAAGCAGTATGCTGCACTTTCTCTTGAGCCATTTCATTTACACGGTCTTCTTGGGGCATCTTGCTTAGTCTGGTAAAGGAATATACCAGCTGTCCAAACAGCGGCCAGCTGGACTTGAGTGAAGTAGATTCTTTCCTTTCCCAGTGTATCTTGAGTAGGACCTAAATATTCAGCACAAGAGAACAGCTCTGAGGGATAAAAGAGAATGGGGTGAGAGACAGGAAGCAGAAAGGGAAGGAGGCTTTGAAGAGAAAAGCACATGCGGGGGTGAGTAAAACTGTCGGGCTGATTCCTGGTCTGGTGGGGCCTGGGACTGAAGCTGCACTAATTCCTTCCCAAGGTTCAAGAGTGGGCCTGACACCCTCAAGCCCCTCCGCTTCCAAGTGGAGGGCCTGGGATTTGATTCCTGGATCAGTCACATATCTAGGATTCCTCAGTCACATTTCTAGGATTGGGGGAATATTTTTTTCTAGCTTACAGGAGAAAGTGAAATCAGATATACATCGATCTGAGATTCCTTCTCAGCAGATGAGAAGTTGACAGAGAAGGAATAGTATCTTTGCCTTACTGTCCTGGATGACTATAGCTCTTAGAACAAACTGTCTCTTCCTATTCCCTGAGCAGTCTTAGAAAATCAGCTATAACTGTCACTAGCCTGAACACTTACTAGTTCCTAGAGGTGGTACCCAAAGGCTACTTCAACTGGTCTCCTCAGCCCTTCCTGCTAGAACCTCTCTTGCTGCTGGGCCTTCAGCACCTACTGTCCCCGTCAATGTCCCCAGTGATCAGATGATCAGAGGCCTGTTTATGCGTAACAGTGGCATTCAGGTGTGTGAAAGTTTTCCATGTCAGGGAGGAGGGACAGATATCTACACAGGCTCAGGCAACGCATGTGAGAGGCAAATTTATCTCGCGGTGTGAGAGCCCTTTGCAAAGGAAGAGAGCCCCTTCGTCTCCTTCTCTCATGATTGAAAGAGCACAGAGCACACAAGGCACGCTCAGTACGTGTTTGCTGGTAATGATAGATCCTTTGCAGTCAGATGGGAATAGGCCATATGTTCTTGGAAAACTGCCTGCTTTGCAAGGTGGGATGGATGAGTGAGATGTGTTTTTGCAAGTTCTTTTCATCTCTAACATCTGTGATCCTGTGAATAATTCTCTCCCTTGGCCCTGGCTGGCCACTTGCCTGGAATCTTTGCCAGATCCTCCTCTCCCCCCACCAGTTCCTCTGAATGGAGATCACAGAGGGTCTCCTACTCTGGATGGATGGTTCTGGAAGCCAAAGTTGATACTTAAAGCAGGAAAGAAAATCTATATCCTGGGGTTGGAGCCCAGGGGTATGGGAGTTTGGGCAGAAAGTGTGTGTGTGCATACTTCTCAGAACTGGGCAGGAGAGGAGTGGGGAATGACTCAGACCATCAGCTTAAGTTGTCCAGCTGTACTTATATAGCCCCTGGAAGCTTTTCTCAGGCTTAATAAGGGTACTGGCTGAGCAGCAGGACCCAAGGCAGGGCTGCTCCACTGGGTACAAAAAGAGGGTGGTGGCCAGAGTCCTGGTTCTTATAAGGCCCTCCTGCTATACCTCTTCCCAGAGCCAGCTAGCCCATCTTTATCAGAAGAAGCTAAGAGACAGGAATACTTTTCTGGTTAATGCCTTGGTATCTGATCTCTATTGCTCTCTTAGACTGAATTCAGGGCCAGTCTTACCAGGGAAAGTACTGGGACCTTTAGGGTCCTGTAAATTCTCCCATTTGTCCTTATAGTTTCTGTGCCCAAGCCAAAGTCTCATTGGTCAATGGACAGGACCTAACATACAGTAGTGATGAAGACCAGTTCATTGGTTATTAAGAAAATTAGTCTATTAAGCAGCAAGGGAGATTTGGACACAGGTGTAACTCTCCACCTGCTCTAGTGGAAGGGTACTTTTCCTTCAGCATATTCCATTCTTGTGCTCCCTTCAATCCAACTGAGAGACTCCCCAGCCATCACAATAGGGGCCTCTGAGCTAAGAGTTGCAGATATCTGGAGCTGGTTGCTCATCTGCTGGGAGGTAGCATTAGATCTTGAATAGGATTGTTTTCTGTGTTTCTAGGACTTCCATGTAGCAACTGTGGGCACTTTTGCCATCTGATCTCTATGATTAGCCCTGAGAAAGTTATGCAGTTGTGTATTTTTAATCATTTTAACAATCCCCTTTCCTTATGTTGCTCTCTCCCATTTGACAACTGCTACCTCCTTTAGCTGTCCAGTGTTCTTTTCCTGTCTTTTGACTGACTGCTCCCAACTCCCTGCATTACTCACTGATGGGGCTTCCGCAAGAAGTGTCAGTGATTCAGTCCTGGGCCTGTCTTTCATGTAGCTCCCCCAGTGTGTCCTTCTTACAGGTCCCTGTTTCATTTCAAACTGGGAGACAGTCTATAAATCTTAAGTCCTTGTCAGAATCTAAATAAGACAAGAGCAACTGTTTGACCCCTTCCAAGGTCAGTTATATTTTAACTCAGAGGAAGATATTTTGTGCTGGTGGAATTTTAGATATCATGTTGGGCCATAAGGGAAATATATATTTAAAACAGAAGGTAGTTTCCTGATTCCCACAAATCATGCCTTTCACAGGGAGCCTCATCAGTCCTGGCTTGAGGCTAGGCTGCACTGGGCGACCTTGCTGTGAACAGAAACCCTGAAGGGCAGCCACTTGAGAAGGGCGTTTGTTACTCCGGGCTGAGCAGGGGCAGCACAGGACCTGCTCCTGGAGCCTTGGAGAGCATTACACCTATCAGGGCAGAAGGCCTGTGGAGCTCCCTCTGGGAAGTAGAAGAGAATCAGGTAGGAGTGGGAATCCCAGACTAATCAATGAACTCTAGACTGCTTCAATTTCCCACAGTAGAGAGAGGGCTCAGATCCAGCCTTCTTTCTGCACTAAGAACTCTGAGCTGACCCCAGAAACTCAACTCCTAACCTGCCTGTATCTGGGTCCTTCTTTGTTTCTACTCTATCTTAGATTCTCTGACTTCTCTCTGTCCTCCTTTTCCTCCTGTCTGGGCTCACTGCTCTCCCATCACCTCATTTCTGGTTCGTGCTTCTCTGTCCTTCTCTCACCTTGTCCTCTCTCCGTCTCCTGTGACCCACTCTTCCATGTGACTTACACTTTATGTGGTACACACAGCCATCTTCATGCTTCATCCTGTCAGTGGCTCAGTCCCTCAATGGCCTACCTTTGGACCTGGCATAGTTAAAAGTTCCCAGGTGGTCTGCTCTTGGCTTTGGGGCTGTCAAACATTAGCTTTATAGTCTGTGGCACATTGGTTCAGTTGGTTAGAACTGGCATGTAATGAGGCCAGTTAAGGATATATGTCCTGACGCTGTAGGACCCTGCTAGTTCTCTCTCATTCCATGGCAGAGATGACCTCCAGCTTTCATCTTCCACTTTCACACCCTTGGCCACAGCAGGGGTGTGACTAAGGGGCTGTGGCTGGAACAGTGCTAACTTGTTAAGAAGGAGCATCAGTGATAATGTCGTACACAATTTTTAAATTAAACTTTCATTTTGAGATCATCGTAGATTCGCATTTTATATTTTTTAAAGGTCTGAAAAGAGTTTGATTTCAATATCGTAGGCAGAATTCAGGCCCTGATAGACCAGGGACTCAGATTCTGGTTTTCTTTCTAATTAGTTCTGTGACCTTAGCCTAGTTACTGAACTTTGCTATGCCTTAGTTTCCTTAGCTGTGAAATAAGGATAACAATAAAAACTGCAACACGGGTTTGGTTTTTTTCAGCCTCCCTTTGCCTGGACTCATTTCTCTTTCTCCTCACTTACTAGGTCTATTCTGTGATACTGTTTTTCTTAATTGGCCTTTTACTTCTACCAGTGCCTCCGGAAATCTACTCCCCGCTCCTCTCTTCTCTCTTCTCTTCTCTCCTCTCTTCTTTCCTCTTCTCCCTTCCCTTCTCCCCTCTTCTCTTCTTTCTGCTTTGTGCTTCTCTAAACATTTTTGTGACTCTTAGCTTGTCCCTTATTCTTAGTTTTTTGCTTTATCCTTGATCAGCCTCTCATTGAATTTCTACTTCCTTCCCAAGGCAAGTTTCCTGAACCATTTCCCCTTGTCATTCACTGTTCCTGGGCCCTTTGTGGATTCTGGGAGAATGTGCAGCTCTTAATTATTTATAATCATGAGAGAATAATTACAGAAATGATTTAATTACTTTTTAAACACAGATCTTAACAGCACCGGCTGGGCTAGATGATGGTGAAGTTGGAGCATATCAGCAGGAACATTTGATATGAGGAAAACGATTGGTTTGAGTGGGTTTGAGGTGGGGATGCAGATATAAGTATCTACAGAAGATTTAATCTCATTTGTGAAAGAACTGAAAAAAAACACAATAGGCAATTATATATAGCTATGATTATAAAATGGGAAACATGTCACCAATATCAGAATTAAGGAGGAGAGAGAGGGCTAGTTAAAAAATTATTTTGGATCATATAGGCAGTATTGTGATGGATACTACTGCTCATTTTGGTGGTGGTGGTGGTGAGCAGAGGATTTATTCTCCTGGCTGCTCCATGGGACGGAATGGAAAAATTGGGGTTATGGTGGAAAGAGCCTAGATTGAACTACAAAGTCAGAAAGCCTGGTGCTCATCCTTGCTTTATAAGTAGCTGTAGCTGTTTGACTGGTCAAGTCCCTTAATCTCTCTTAGTCTCATATTCTTCATCTGAAAAAATGAAGGGATTGGGATTTACAAAATGAAGAATACTTCACTAAAGAAGAAAATGGCACATAAATTAGATGAGGAAGACCAAATTTGATAAGCTAAGATGTGGGAGGCCATTATGAAAAGTTTGCAGCAATAAGCTTTTGTAGCTAATCTATTCTAGAAATTTCTGATTGATGATATCTAAGCGAAGAAGGTGTTGATTGAAGGAGAGGTGAGCAATTAAATAAAGGAAGCCAAAAAAAGGTCCAGGTGTCAGCACGGGTAGATTAAAAGTAAATAAGGGGAATGAGGAACAGTGGCACAGTGTAAAAATGTGTTGAAAAATTTTGAATTTTTTAAACTGCATTCTTTCTGACAAGTTTTGAGGTTTGATATATAGAAAGTAGTAAAGAGAATGTTGCAGCTCTTTATATAAGTGAAGAAGGGAATGGGAATTGCTAAAATTATTTTTTTAAATTAGCACCCTATTCTCATCCTTATCCCATCCTAGTCCTTACTTCTGTACACAAGTCTGATGAATGTCTATCTTGCTATACTGTGTCAAAGACCATTTGTCCTAGAAAGGATCTCCGAGGCTAGCGCAATGCCCTTATTTCATGGTAGAGTTCACTGAGTTCAAGAAAGATTAAGTGACTTGTCTGAAGCCACACCTCAGTTCTCTCCTGGAGTTGACCTCATTTTCCAGATTACCAGGTCAGTTTTTGGTAGGACTTTCACCTCAACAAAACACCAGTTCTGTCCAGTAGTTTACAGTCTAACAGATAATATGATATAATGAATTGCTGTCTTTTTCCTCTGTTGACTAGAGGAGAGTGACAAGGGCAAATTGAAATTAGGATGGGGAGGAAGGAGAATGACATTTTTAAAAAACTGGTTCTTTTGTATCTACATTAAATGCAGCCTGAGATAATTGATTTAAAGTATATTAAGAAATCTCTCAGTAAACAAAAGTAAATATTATTAAATGAATTTTGGACTATATAATGTAGAGGACCTGAATACTTGGGGTTGTATGAATTTATGATCATCACAGGCAGGCAGGTGGAAAACAGATTTGGATAAAGTAAATTCTGTCTGGTTGAGACTCTTCAGTGGTCCAAAAAAGTTTTAGGAACTGTGTCTCCCAACTACCTACAAGCTACAGACAGGTCTTTTCTTTTCTCCAAAAGTGGTGCCCTGAGGTTACCCCCTTTACTTCTCATCTTCAAGCAACTGGGGGTTCATACTGGAAGAGCAGGAAGGCTTCCAGAAGGAACAGAGAGGGACAGCAGGAGAGCAATCAGAAAGAGCTTCACAGTGCATCGGGTTGGAGATAAAAATATAACCAAAACTTAACTTTTACATTTGGCAGTTTTAAAGTGAGTTTATGTACTTTGTCTTAATTTGATAGAATTTGTGCAAGATGGGAAATAGAGCCTTAGGTAGTCTCCCTGAAAAGTGAAGGTAATTGCAATTATCTTCCTCATTCTCTGGGTAAGAAAACTAAGACAAAGTTTTTAACATCTTAAATTATAAGTGGCAGCTCTAAGACTAGACTAGGTCTTCTGGCCTCTAGTCTCCAAGCGAAAAGAACCAGGTACACCACAGAGTGGTTAGTGGCAGTGAACAAACTATGGTGTCAGGTCAGGACAGGAAAGTCAAACAGATTGCAGAGGGTTTGGCCGTGGGAATTCTTGTAGACCCTGGCTGATGAAATTTTAGTTGATGGAAGAGCTCAGTTGGCACTGGAGAAAATCAAGAAGTTACTTATAGGAAAGGAAAAGAAGCCATAAATGTATTAAGTCTACATGCTGAAGAACCTAGACATATTAGAAAGGTGGGGCAGACAACTAGCATGGGAATTCATAGGTAAAAACCCCTACAGAGGGAGTTTTAAATAAGGACACAAGACTTAAACCTCAGAGTTAGTGAACAAAAGGCCACACCATTCAAGCAAAACATGGCAAGCCCAAGTCTACCACCTTCTACGGTATCTGCCCTCTCCTGGGGACAAAAAGAACCACTATTAATGCATTTTACCAGGGTACACATAAACCTGTTCTGAAGGAAGCCCAGAGTGTGTTGGGACATTTTCCCTTCATTAACACTTCATTAAGCTTTGTCAGATATAAGCCTCCTAGCCAGATCCTGGCAAGGGACTCTTACCGAGGTGATAATGAGGAGAAAATGTACTATGTTTTTGGCTTACTCCAGAGTTGTTGAATGTAGGCTAAAATATATTTTGATAACATTGGCATTAAAATGGATATTAAACATCATTTACACTGAGCAGTGTAAATAAAATACATAGGCACAAACAGAAAGATATGTACACCAGTATAACATGACACACTTCAGAGAGATTTGTTGATTTGCTGCAAAAGAATTATAAAAATCTGAGTTGTGTTTGATTTAGCAAATAATATGATCTCGATATTTACAACTTGTACCTATTATCTTTTATTTTTAATCATCACCCAAGAACATTTTTTTCATTCCTTTTTTGGAGAGAGAGGAAGGGAGAAAGAAACATTGATGTAAGAGTGAAACATCAATTGGTTGCCTCCTGTATGCACCTTGACCAGGGACTGTACACACCTGGACAGGGATGAAACCCACAACCAAGGAATGTGCCCTGACTGGGTATTGAACCCACAACCTTTCAGTTGTGTGACAATGCTCCAACCAACTGAGCATCAGCTGTACCTGTTATCTTTAAAAAATGCCTCTTTCAAAAACAGACATAATAATCTATGTGGCTGTCGGGATGTTGGTGCTTCTAGTCCTAATCAATGCCTTCTGGCTATATAATATTAACTACAAGGTGTTCTTAGAATTAAATAGTGCTCACTTTCTAGTAGCTTTCCCAGTGTTCCTAAAAGTCCTGTCATACTGATTTAATATACAATGAAAGCCTGAGAGTTCAGACAATTCAAGAGAAAGAAGTGTATTTAATCATGATGTTGAAGAAACTTTTGATTTGATCAGCCATGGAAAATTGGAACAATTTAAAAACTGGCTCAGATGTGAATGGCCCCCAGAAGTGTCTGACATGGACCCAGTTAGCTGGAAGATTATACTCAGTAATTAGCAATCTGATGTCAACCAGAATTTTAGGAGTGTGAGTGTGTGTGTGTCTGTATTCTGGAGAATGCAATGTGGTGAAATGGTGCTGTCCAGGTGTTTTTACTTGGCCCAGTGTTGATACTATTATATAGTTTTTAAAAAAGCAGTGTGTCACTGCAAACAGGTAGTTTTTTTTTTAAAAGAAAAAATAAATCACCCCAGCCTTCCTACGAGCAACCGATTAGAAGAGGAATTAGAAAAGGAAGAAGGTTAACATTTATATAACACTTAGTATGTGTAAGAACTTTCTGTGTGTTATCTTAGAATTCTCTAAATTATTTTTGCTGGTAAAAACCCATCACTTCCTTAGACCTCACTTTTACCCTCTTTCCACAATGAACTGTAGAAGTTAGCTTTCTTTTGAGGTTCATTTTCATAAGAAATCTCGACATTTTGATAATTTTATCAAATTACTCAACGATTAACTCCTTGGAAAGTGGTCTAGGACTAATTTGTTCATTCAGTAAATATAATTGAGCATCTAATATGTGTTAGACTGTGTACAAATCACTGTGAGTACAATAGTGAAGTTGAAGAAATGCATGGATGTAGGTAGGAGTTTAATGAATAGTAACACGCAGAATGCTTCACTAAAGGACAAAATGTCAGAGAAATTAGGCGAGGGAGACTACTTGAGAAACTAACAGCTGAGAGGCCAGCATGGAAAGTTTGCAGTGGTGCGCTACACGGGTCAGGCATAGTAACCATGAACACTTTGGAGGCTTCCTGCACAGGGCTAAGAAAAACGGTGTATGCAAAACGGCTGACGTACATGTTGGCACTTAGTAGGTAGTTACTGCCAGTGTTGGCTGAATGTGGAAAATGAAGCAAAGAAATGAAAGCAAAACCCTCAAGTGTAACACAATGAAAATTTACTGTCACTGAATTTAGGAAATACTGATGTGGTGAGTGTTGTGTTGGAGTATATTTTAACGAAGCTCCCCTAAGTCCTGGGACTGCGGCCGCCGCCACAGTCCCTCCCTGAGCCTCTACTTCTCCTGGGAGCGCTCCCGTCTCAGTAGAGACTTTCGTGCTTCCAGGCACAGAGCCTCTGGTGCCCAGTTGCTTAGAGGTTTCCTGGTTTCTTGATTCGCAGACTAATTGATAATGATAATGGCAGTGGTGGCATGATGTAGCATAGTGACTTTTTATTTTTTCAGTCAAAGGTATTTTAAAATCCTATACCACTTAATTTTTTTTTTACAAAAAGAAAGGGCATTAACATTAAACACTAACTGAAAGTAGGAAATAAAGGATAGTCCTTTAGATTGAATACATTTAGCTGTATCAAGAACCACTGCATTGTTCTTATTCTTCTCATTCCCCTTGGGGGCCCATGGTAACTTTATCATGGGTTGTCTTTGATCCATGGGCCCGTGTTTGGGAAGCACTGGTGTGGATATTCTTGCTAGAGGCAGCATTACCAAGGACATTACGCCTAAGGGCTGTGGCTCCAGATCCATCCCCTGAACTGCTGGTCTGGAGCCTGCCAGGTTGGGGCTCTGCTCATTTCTGTTGCTCTGACAGAAATTGCAGTGCGGCGGAGAGTGTTGCATGGAGGTTCGCCAGGATATCATAATCTCCTTCAGTGACTGACTGATGAGGCTCAGACACTGGGGGAGTGATCGATGTACTCTGCCTTCACTCTAGCAAGCCTTTTATTTCTGTCCTGTGTGACACTGTCATCAATAAGCTGAGAAAATAAAATCTATACACAACTCTCTGGTTGGAAGATGATTTCAAAATTGTGGTATAGAGGAGAAAGCGCCTCTCTGAGAGTTAGATATCTTAGGTTAGAGTTCTGCCTGGGTCATGGCCGAAGGTGGGTTCTAGGACAAGTGGCTTCACTCATTGGGCCTAAATTCTCTCATCCATAAGGTGAGAGTTATATTCCCTGGGGCTCACCAAGTTGTCTGCAGTATTCAAACAGCCCAGTGGTGACTTTCTATTGACCCACAACCAGGCTAAGAAAAATATGTTTCTTTGGTCTGTGTTGACGTTACATCTGCTCACTGATGTAGGATTATCTCATGCTGCTCTAATACCTATTAATAAAAAGGGGAAAACTATGATTACTTAATGAACACCTGGATATAGGGTATTACATCATACTCATGGTGAAGAATGATTTTCCTTTATTTCTTCCTGCTTCTGTCCCCTAAAAGTATCAAGGAGTTATTCATAGATCTACTTTTTAGAAATGTGTAAAAAATGATAGGACGAACAATTCAAGTTTTAGGGAAAAAACACAAAAAATGAAGATGCAGTATATTAAAGATAGAAATCAGCTATGTAGTATTATTTTAAAATCAAATCAATGAAGAAATACCAAGTGATTTGTAGACAAAGGTGGAAAATGGTCTCACTTGGACTGAACAGGTACTTTGCTGAGTGCTTTACATTTCATTTTATTCCATCTGATTGTCTTATTTAATTATACTGTATTATTTAACATATTACCTTAATTATGTCACTTTGATTCTACTATAATCCTGTGAGATATTATCACCTGCAGTTTACACAAGAGGAAACTGAGGCCAGGAAATATTAAGTGGTTGCCAAGGCTGCACGTCCAGTAGGAGGTGCAGCTGAGAGTTAGACCAGCCACCTTGGGCTCCAGTCACGAGACTGGCCCTGCACTGACACATTCCCTCACCACCACTTCCTAACGCACAGTAAGTGTCCAGGGTGCTTTTCTGAGCCCTTTACCTATTTTACCTGTCTGATTCTGCTGTTTTTTCTTTTTTTCCTTTCCAATGACATGGCGTTTGAGTTCCTTTCCAGCTGTATTTTTTTCTAGAATGCCTGGATTCTTAACCAAATGAACAGGTTCCAGAAAAAGTGAAGATGGCCCTAGTGATATGGAGGGGGGCAGCGGGGCAGGCCTGAGAGGTCTGAGTGAAACAGAGCAGTGTGCTGTGCACTGCGGTAGCGGGAAGTAAACCACACTTCGCCATTGGAGTTACGAGTGGTTTGGTCCTTTGTTAGAGAATAAACTCGTTCTTTCTCTGGCTAGGTGGGGAGAGACATTACATTTATGTTGAAAGACTAAAGTATAAAAATATTGCATGGTTTCTCTAAAATGTAAATATATACACATATACAAATTTTCCCCCCTCTCACTTATTTCAGATTTTCTATTATGGAGATGTTTTATGTTTATTGAATGAGCTGTACTGGTTCATTCAATAAAGTCAAAGCTCTAAATTCACCTTACTAAAGAAGGTGAGTTTTCAATAGCTAATTGATTCTGTTGAGTGGCTTTTAGTATGCACATTATTCTTGGTTGTTAGGCTTTTATTTTGCCTGTCCTTGTTTCTCTGCGGATTGTGAACAACAGTGGCATAAATCTGAGGCATGCAGTCACAAGACCTTTGTCTGACACCTCCGTGTTCCACTTGGCTCTGCCTCGTGCCAGCTGCGCGACCTTGGGCAGATCACCGAACCTCTCTGAGCCAAGGTTTCTTTGTTCATAAAATGATAATGAATGATGTAATAATTAAAATGAGACAATATACATGAGAATGCTTTGTTAAGGTACAAGCACTATACAAGGGTCAGCTGTTGTTACTCTTATTAGAAAGAATTGAAAAAACTCAGGGATTTTCACCATGTGGATTATAGGTATGGATATATTTCACCTGGTTGAACCACTTTCAGATTTCCATCATCTGGAAAAGGTTCTAGCCCACACCTTTCGTCTGTGTTAATAAATCATGGCAACGCTGCTCCCGGGTCCACCACCCTCTCTCAGTTACTTCTTAGCCCTCATCCAATCTGTCTCCCTTGTTTCATGGATGTCTGTGCATATTATGCCATGTAATTAATTTTAAATGATGGAAAATCAGGCTACTGTAGAAACCACTGGATTTTTTGCTGTTTCTTTTGTAGATTCATTCACCTTTTTACACATGCATGCTTCACCATGCCAGAGCTGACTTCACCTCAGAGTGTGATGAGTAATGCTATGAACAAAGTCCTTGATGACACCTTTTCTGCCACGGGTCGGCAGAGTAGATGCGTGAAAGGCTGACAGAAAATGTGGTTCAGGCATGGGGGGCCTTGCTAAGTGACTGCAGATTTGATCAGCTCCCCAGAGGAGTGCCTCCTGGTAAGTCAGGTTGTCAGCCAAGGTGACTATGTGACTATGGAGTCCCTGGAGCAACATCGAAGGGGGCAAAGGGACAGGCTTTGCATCACCTTTTGCACGAAAGAGCAGAGTACCAGGAGCAAGCTGGCAGTTCCCTCCATTTGACTCCCCTGAAATACACTCATCTCCTGAGCAAAACATCTAGCTTCTCCAACCACTCCCCTCGCCAGGTCTTGCCCATTAAATAACATTGAGACCGTGTTAGAAATTCTCCTGTGTCATACCTGATCATCAGTGAGTACTGGTTGAAAGAGCGTTTTGACCCCATTAATTCTGAAAGAGCTGACAGGAGAGGGAATAGGTAAAGGGAAGAAGAGACAGACATGAGCCTTACAAGAGGTGGAAGCCAAAGGGTGGCGGTGTAATCACAAGAGGCCATTTAAGTAATGTGATGAAACAACGTATGGATAATTCAGCTATTTTAAAAATGCAGTTAAATTCAACTGAGGAATGGGGACAGGACTAGGAAGGTAGGAAAGGAAGAGTAAGAGTTGAAAAGCAGTCTCTGAGGTCTGGGGACTGGGCTGTTGCTGGGGTGGAAGTTCTGCAGAGCAGATAGACTGGGAAGTTTCCCCGCCGGGAGTGGGGCATCTGAGGGAACGTCTGAGGGGCTCTGAGGGCAGAAAACGGACCACACAGGTGCTGGCTGTGTGTCAGGCTCTGTTCTAAGTGGAATTTTAAGTAGTGAGTTTGTCAAACACTTCTGATTTCCCTTTTTTCCCCTGTATTTGACATTCATCTCCTTCTTTCCTATCCTCACCTCTTTGATATGCATGCAGCCTTTTACTTGTTTAATTTACATAAAAATGAATGGTTTCACGTCTCCTCTTATATCATCCTTCTAAATCTTTAAATCCTTGGTAATTCATGGAGATTCAGCTGGAGAAAAAAGCAGAATTGCAATCAAGGAATACCTGGTATATTTTCTGTTAAGTAAATGTTTATTCACATTTATTTAGAAAGGCAGTGCGCTCATGGCAGCACCAAGAGGCCAAAGTGGGAGCCTCTAGCCCCTTCACAGATTTCCATTAGCAATGCCCCCCACCCTCAAATAGGTTACCCCAAATAAACCTACTGAATAATGTGCATCCTCAGCATGCTCTCGAGCCCTGCTGGCCGACCAGCCTGCCACCCTCAAGCCCCTCTATGTGGAAGTCCTGAGCCACTACTGAGAGGACGGTGGTGGTGAAGAGCAATGACTCTGAAAGTCAAAACCAGGTTCTGCCGACTCCTAGCTGTTGTAAATTAAGCAATTGCAAGACCTCTCAGAACCTCAGGTTTCTCACTTTACTTGTTTTTTTTTTAATGATTTTAAAAATCCTTTCTTAATTTTTATTTTTTAAAAAATTTATTTTTAGATAGATGGGAAGGAGAGAGAAAGAGAGAGAAAGACATATTGATAGGAGAAAGAAACATTGATTGATTGCCTCTTGCATACTCCCAAGCCAGGGGCTGGCCTGCAATTTAGACATGTACCCTGACCGAGAATTGAACCAGTGACCTTTTGATTTACAGATGCCCAACCCACTGAGCCACACCAGCCAGGGTGGGCTTCTCATTTTAAATCAGGGTAATAACATCAGCCTTCTGGGGTTGAGAAGGAAATGGCTTATAGTGCTTGACCAGATGGGAACCCTTTTAATTTCGGCCTGCCAATGGGCCAGGACCTCACTCCTTCACATATACCTCATTTAGTTCTCACAACAGTCCTGAGTGGTGGAGATTATTGTGCAAGTGAAGAGATTTAGGACTTGGGGATCGTGGCTACAGCCAGGCCAAGAAGGTGGGAAGTGATGGAGGAAGATGTATCTCAGAGAAGGACATGTTTTAGGGTGGAGGGGAGGGATGGGGAGAGGGTGTGTATGGCGGTAGAGGCATGGTTTTCTTGGGATCTAGTGAGGCCTCCCAGGGACTTTGAGGCCTCTGCCTTGAGGCTTGGCTCCATATAAGACAAAACAGAGCTTATATGGGGCTGTGGGATGTGTACGGACCAGGAAACTTTCTGGCAGGAGCACAGGAGAGCAAGTGGAAATTTCAGTTTCATATGCTAAGAATAAATCTACAGAGAGAACGATTTGATATAAGCTGATGAACAAAAAAATGGAGAGAGGTTAGGCCTCGTGGTAACAATATACATCTGTCTTTCTATTTATGTTGTTGTTCAGCTAAGAGGAAGGTGCATCCTTCTCTGGTTACTGTGACACACCACTCCCACCTCGGCCTCGGCGGGGGCTGTGGGGCACGGACCATTCACTTTTCCCTCTACATTCCTGGCTTGACCCTCGTCTGCAGGAGCTGTGCTGTGTTTACGCTGCTGTCTGTCTCAGGAGAGCCTGGGGCCCTAACAGAGGAGGTATGGGAAGAGGCAGGTAGGCAGGAAGGCCAGAAAGGATCATGAGAGAGACTTTTTAAAAAGAAAGAGTACAAAATAATGTGGGAGGCAATATGGTTGAGAATTGGTTGCAAGATAAAATAAATGCTGAAGATTAAGTACGTAATTTGAGTAATTAATGTTCCAGATGGGAGAACAGTTTTATATCCTTATTCACATTTTCTAAAGGTTTAGAGCTACTCAGTAAACTGTTTCCTGAAATCCTGTCATCGCTGGCTTGATCCCAAAGTACCACACATGCTATAACTTCATTTAGACATAGTTTCCAGGTGGCTTTTTAAATTTGTTTATAAGTAAAATTTGTTTAAAACTTAGACCAGAATTCCCAACCAGTGAGTAGGTTGCAGGTGTGGCCACGTTATTGTTCTCCTCATCACTCAGAGCTGCCAGGTCCCCTTCGCCTTTGAAACTAGATCACAGTTCCCGTGGAGGTGCTGGGAGGAGTCCCGGGAGGAGGCCCGAACACCTCAGGCAGGTTTGATGTTGGGGCCGGGTCAGCATCTGTATGCCTTTGAGACAGTCTTTCTTGAGGCACAATTAACTCTGCAACTACAGTCCCCATCCTGCCCAAATCAGAGAGGAAAGATCCAATTCAGAATGTGTAGTTTCACTGTTGGAAATTCTCCTTGAAGACTGGCCAGGCCTTGGGCAGCATCTCCCTGTGGTCTATGGCAGGCTTCGGTCCTCTTCTTTCTCTCTCAAACTCCTCACACTCTTCTTTCTTCTTCTTCATAGTGGAACTATTTAACATGATGTTTAAAGGCATGCCTGGCTGCCTTGTGGAGATTCAGAGTTGCCATGGTAATGTGGCCTGTTTCTCCAAATTAGGACATATTCCTGCTGCCTTTTAAAAAAAAATGTGGTATGTTTTCTCTCTCACACAACTCCTTTGCTTCCTTACATCCTTGTCTTTCTTTCTCCCCCAGAATGCTAATTTAAGTACCTGTCCCCAGAATTGGATGGATCGTCAGCCTAAGGAGGCACTGTCGTGAGGCTTCTCCCCCACGCTCCCCTCATCCCCTCCATGTGGGCTGTGTTTCTGCAGGTGCCATTTCAGTGGTCTTCAGAAAGCCTCTTCTGCTAGGCTTGCTCCCGGCCGCTCTTCTGTCTGGGAGGGGCCGATAGCAAGTGAGCTTCTCTTGTACATGGAAACCTATTGTGAATGGAAAGAAGTAAGGAAGAGACAGCTGTAGCTTGGATATTGAGTATTATTTCTCAGAAACATCTTCCTAGGCACATGGTCATTTTGGGGTTATGCTCATTTGATAAACAGGATTCCGGATAAACGAGGATGTGTACCCCTTGTCTTTTCCCTTACAACTCATTTTTGGGGTCCTAGGAAAATAGGAGAGATGCCTCAAATCAAGAGAGCTCCATAATGTGTGTATAAGAACAGAAACTGGTCAGTGCTTAAAAAATATAGGGTGAGGAGATGCAGGCGTTCCTTTCCTCCAGGATTATTTCTGCTCCCAGTTGAATTACAGTCTGTGATGCAAGTGGGGTAAGAAAGAGAATAAGGAAAGTGAGGCAGATTCAGCTCTTCTTTCTCTCACTTCTGTTCCTGGTGCTTTGCCCTTGGTGCTTGAAGGTCGATTAGAAAAGGTTCCTTTGGCCCATGCACTTTAGAATCACCTGGGTCTTAAAAATATACAGATGCCTGGGTCCCACCTACAGAGAGTCTGATATAATTTTGGGGGATGCATTCAAATGTAATTTCTTTAAAGCTAAAAGCTCTCCAGATGATTGTAATGTGCAATGGAAGTAGAGTATTCATTTCTTCAAATTTCTCATTTCTTCATCTGTAAAATGGAGTGGGAATGGGTGGGAGGCAGGGCCAGTAGGGTCTCTTTAGTTGTAAGGATGTTGTTTCCATATGTCTCATGCTGACACCTGTCATTTGTTACAAGTTACCTACCAGGTGGCAACATGATAGAACAGGATGGGAGATAAGCCAAATGAGAGGCTATCAAATTTGGAGTATCTTGGGTTCAGGGTCATTTAAAAAAACTGAATTTATAACAACACCAGACTTAGGAATCAGGGAAAAGCAATAGAGTAAAGTTAGAGGAAGAAAAAGGGCAGGGTTCTGAGGGGAGGGATGGGATTAGAAGGCTCCCGGTCCCAGCATGGCTGCCCTAAGGCAGATTCTAGTGTGTTTGTTTATCCTCTTGTGAGGACCAGACATGGACAAGGGGCCTAGTAATTCTTTATTTTTTTTATTATTTTTTTATTTTTATTTATTTATTTTATTTTTATTTATTTATTTATTTTTTTTTTAGTAATTCTTATATTTGAGTGCCAACAACTCTCTGAATGGACTGATTGAAATTGTGAGATATCTTAGCAGTCAGCCATCTTCTAAGCTCAGATTTATGGTATGTTCGTGGGTCAATACAGATCCACATTCTGTCCCTACCTTCAATTCAAGAAGACAGTAAATAGGTTTTAACACCATACCAGATGCCAAGTACTTTGCTAGGCTCTTTTCAAGAAGCTTACCATCCTGGCAATAGCTACAACCTTAACAATGACCACTTCTATACCATACACTGTACAAAGCCATTTTTCCATTTGTTCCCCATACCATTCAGTCATTCATTTACTTATTTAATAATTTTTAATAATCTCTCAGTGAACACCTGTTATGAGTGTCCTAGGCACTGGAGATACAGTGGTGAACGCAAACAGTCACTGTCTTCATGCAGCTTGCAGCTGAGCAGGTCGTTAGAGTGGAGATTTTCAGTCTTTGCATCCCATGGTACATGTAAGCTACTTACGAAAATTCTGTGGCACACCAAAAAATGTATTATAGATCTTGCTGATCTGACGAAAAATAAGTATGATTGTGATTCATTCACACTGGGTGGCTATTGTTGTGTTGACTATGATCATTTTTTTAATTTGACAATCTGACGGAAAAGAAGTCAGTGCCCCTGACTAAATGGTCAGGTATTGTGTGTTTTAAAAATTCTTGCGGCTCATCGGTTGAAAATTGTTGCATTAAAGAATCCCAAGTCAACCTAATTTTTCAACTGCAAAAAGTACTAGGAATGTCAGGTATATGGTGTTAGGGGGACTTGACCTAATTATAAAGGTCAAAAACATGTCAGGATGAGTAATACCAACTGGGCAGAAAGAGGAGAAAAGCATTCCAGACAGAGGACAGAGCATTTGCAATAGCCGTGTTGGGGAGGGTGCCTATGGGGGCAAGTACAAGAGTCTGAAGAAAGGCCAGCATGCTGGAGCCAGAAATCAAGGACACAAGTAACTCAAACTCCCAACAGGAGATGATCACTACCTCCGGAGTGCTCTCAGAGTTCTGTGATGGAGAGACCACAGCTGGTGGAGGACAGCAAGGAAGCTCTTCAGGAGTGCTACTTGAGTGGATAAAAAGTATTATTTTTGAAGAAGGGCCTTGAAGGATGGGTAGGATTTCTGTAAATGGAGATGGAGTGGAGGGGAAACAGGCAGAAGGATGAGTAGAGGCTGAAAAGCGTGGCATTCCTGGGAGGGTCAGCACATCCCCTTTTTTCTGTTCTTGTGAGGGAGCTATTGGATAGTCACAGAAGATAAGACGATAGGGTGGAGAATTGACTTGATTCTTTGGGAAGCAGTGCATTTTTGAACCCTGAAGAAGAATACAGAAAGCTCAGTTGCACTGGCATAAACAAATTCAAGTTCCTACAATAATGAGATACTATATTTTGTTCATCAGAGTGACAGTTTTTTAAAAAATTAAATACTAAGTGTTGTTGAGAGTATGGGGAAATAGACACTCTCATTAATTCAGGGTAAAATATAAATTGGAATGACCTTTGTGGAAGACAGTTTGGCAGTAAAAGCCTCAAAAATATGTATACCCATTACAGCTATTCAACTGAAAGGAACTGATCCTATGACATTGCCAAAAAATTTATCTGAAAGATGGTTTTCATAGTATTATTTATCATAGTGAGTAATATGAAACATTTTTACATATTCAGTGATGGACTGCTTAAATTAAATTATGGTTCAGAGGATAACCAGCCACTAAAATCACATTATAGAATAAAAGAATATTTAATTAAATGGGGAAATGTCATATACTATAAATACATAAAAAGAGAAGGTTGTAATGACTAGTCAGCAAAAGCGTATTGAGTTCCTACTGTAGTTAGGGCGCTGTATTAGATAGTAGGGACTGCATAAATAAGGTAGAGGGACCCTACACCCTGATGTGGAAGGTTATATCCCAGAGAGATGGGGTGTGCACTCTGAAGGTTTCACCCAGCAGTGGCTGTGGCGGGGCACACGCTCTGGGAGACGATATCCAGTGTGATGTATGTTTGGAAAAATGAATACACTGTGAGCATATGAGCATTTGAAGAAGGTTGATCTTACAGACACCAGAGAAGTCAGTTATTGTGTCTGAATGAAGGTAGTACAGATATTTTAAGTGTTCTTTACAATTCCCCAATTTTCCATAATTACTAGATATTCTAATACTCTTACAAGGATAAATATTTATAAAAAAGAAAGCCCTTAGGAAAATCGCTAAATTTTCATGGACTTGACTTCCATTTACAAGTAATATCTCTCTTTAAGTTTGTTCCTCTGCTTCTACTGGCCAAATAAGTAAAAGTAAACTAACAAAAACATGTCTCCCCATCAGAAAAATACCCCATCTCTCTATATAAAAAGATGTATTTTGGAACCGATGCTTGAAAGCCTTCTCCTACAAATGGCAAAATTCCCCTGAAAACCATATAAAAATCTAATGAAAAGCAGAGTGTTGCTTATTGAATTTATTTTGGGCCTGCTGACTTGCTTCTCTTAAGCCCAGTCAGATTACTTTTTGTTTCTGGATATGTCAGCATACAATCTTTATAAGGTTGAGTAAGAAAAAAAGACTGAAAATATTTAACCAAGGAAACATCCTGGCCTTCCGGGCCTTGGGCAGAGGCAGGGGTTTGTATCATACTGGTCTGGGGACTGGGCCTAGAGGGGATTGTGTGCGGGGAGGGGCAGGAGGGAGCCAGCAGGTTCCCCAGCATGAAGCTCTTTCTCCCCTCCTTGCCTGTCCCCAGTTTGCTAGCTTTCTCCTCCTCAATTTCAGTCCCTTTCAGTGTCTGTTGAGTGTTGCTCTGCTTCAGCACAAGGCTAGTTTCAGCTCTCCCTGTCCTTGGCTTTCCTCACCTCTTCTGTGCTTTCATATCTATTGGACCTGAACTGGCATGTCCAGCGACCAGAAGAGGTATTGGCTCCTGATGTAGAGAACAGCATCGCCAGCAATTAGTAAACACAGAATTCTCCCACCTCAGACATTGTCATTTGAGACTATTTAGAGTTTACTTGCACTGGTTTGATAGGGAACCAGAAAATCAACTTACTTATGTGTATTTTTCACTGTACAGCTGTGATGGATAGGTGGAAAGGTGGTGATGACCACAATATTATATGCATTAGGACTTCCCTGCTAGGCCTCATTTGTCTTCTTCTTGCCAAAAAAAAAAAAAAAAGATTTTTTAGGAGGGACATTCATTTAAGCCTGCCTTAATAGGAAAGAGGCTTTCAATCTGTAGGATTTATACTGTCCTGAATCTTAGTTTCTTAGTTTCTTAGGGGGGAGGGGATATAATATATAATCTATTTGTAATGTTTGATATATGTAGTGTATATCATGTATAATAAATATGTATTATACATTACATGTAACATATACTATGTCACATATATATTAAAATTTTTTCCTTCTTCCTTTGATAAAGTGTTGTGAGAATGACCTAATGCTTGCATTTGCTCCAGAGAAGTTTAGAGCCTTTGTTTTTTCCCCTCTGATTATGTTCTCTGTAGTTTCTCTTCAATTCACATTTTCATTAAGAAATGGAAGAAATTATATCTTTGGGTGTTTCATAGCATCACAAAGCCAGAAGCTCTATGTCAAAAAACAGAACAAAACAAAACAAATTTCTTGCTTAAGATAAAAGCATGAGTAAGTTAACCTTACTTATTTTAATTTTTTCCGTACCAGTAGTGTTAATGAGTTATAATCCAGGGCTCAAAAATATAATTTGGCATAACACAAGGCATAAGAATGAATTTACTTATTTTGTCCTGCTTTGGTTTTGAGCCTCTCCCTGAGTTACAATCTCTTACCTTAGATACTTCCCTTTAACAAGGCTCTCTCCTTTTGTCAGATGTCTTGTATGTGGGAGTTTAAAAGGACTCTGGCTTGTTGACAGACCTCAAACATGTTTTGATGACACAGTGACAATTCACCATCTCTGTCTGCCAGATAGTGGGCCTCAGGTGCTTTGCAGACTGAATTAGGACTGTCACACACAGTCTTGTCTCATCCCCCACCTCACCCCCTCACCCACTGCACACAACACCACTTTCTCACTCCTTTATCTTCTCACAGTTTATTGGGAAGAGGAAGGAAAGGATACTATATTTGAGGTGGCTCCTTTCTTCAAGATGGAGAGCTATGTCATAGGGACTCTGTAGTATTAGCATGAAACAGCTGCTTCTGTAAAGGTGACCTTCCTATCCTTTCCACTGAACTTAGGGGTATCCTCATCTGAGAAACAAAGAGAAAGATTTCTGAAATCTGAACAGGTGGACTTGACTTCTCAGGGCTGGTGTTCTTTTGCTTTCCCCCTCTGCCTCTTAGAGACTGACATCATCACAGTGGATTCCAATTTTAATTTGTATAAAGATAAATCTCAAATATTTAACCAAGACTTAGTAAAATCTGAATCATCATTATATCTCAAAATTTTCTGTACGCCAAGATTGCAGATAATAAAGCAAGAATGGAAGTATTAAAAGAATAATTGGAGAGAAAAGGGCTTAATTTTCTCACTCTTTTCATTCTAGACTGCAAGCCTTTCTCTGTGTTCTAAATTCTAATTAAAAATGAACAATATTAATTCACCAAATACTTACTGAGTACCTCCTACATATAGGCACTCTTTCTTATAGGTGGTGGACATTCAGGGATGAATAGACAAGTCTTAGGTCTAAGTTTACATGTCCAAATATTGGGATGGTCATATAGTAAACACCAATAAATACAATAATTTCAGATAGTGATAAGTTCTATAAAGAAAATAAAATGGAATTGGTATCAGTGAAGGTATTACTGAGGAGATAAAGTTTGAACTGAGATTAAATGACAAGAGGCCACCTGTGTGAAGATCTGTGGTAGGTGCACCCTAGAAGAGTTAACAGCAAGGAAAGGGGTTCTGAGGTGGAATTGTAACAAACTATAGACATGATCCCTGAAATTATAGCCTTGAGGTGCAATTATAAAGAAGAAAGAAGGCAAATGCGGCTGGAACATAGTAAGCAAAAGATAATTGGTAGGAGTTGAGGTCAGAAAAAAGGCATCAGATTATGTATTTCCTTATAGAACATGGTAAAGACTTTAGATTTAATTCCACATGTATTATGAAGCCATTGAAAATTAAACAGGGACAATATGAACTGATTTAATATTAAAAATAAAAAGTATGAGACTTTTACTTTCAGTCATCAGGTAGTAAAGCAATCTGGAATTACCTTCCTGCCATAAATAACTAGAAAATTATAAGGGGAAAAAGGAAGCAGCTAATGTTAGACATTGGAAAACAAACAGCACAGAACTGTTATTTCTGAGAAAAGGGAAAAAAAGTTATCTTAGATTATTTACCTGCAGATAATTCCAGGCCTGAGACACAGGGGGAGATAACCCAGACCGAGGTCAGCAAACTCACTGAGTCAAGGAAACAGTGATTAGGCTTTTTGGAAGCTGAGCTAGATTTTTGTTGGACAGAATATTCTAAATTAGAAAGAGCTCCAGAAATATGCTTAAGGTTTCTCAAGAAGTCTTTGTCCAAATATCAGTTAATATATAGTTGAGGTGAAACTACATGAGACTGGATCAGAACAATTTCTGAGGAAATAAGAATTATCAAGGAGCCATAAGAAAACACTTCTCAAAACTCTGACAGGGCCAGGGACCATTCTAGTTCCTTAAGCCAGAGTGGAAAGACTTCATTGAATACATGGAATATTAGTAGAAATCTCAGAAGGGCTATGTCTTAGAAGTGGGGTTAAATTAGTGCTAAAATAAAGGTTATTCAAGAATGCTATAAAAAGGTACAAACTCACCTCTAAGTAAACTCCTTTCTAGAAAAAGTCCTACATTTAAAAAAAATTTTATTTTTTAATCCTGACCCGAGGACATTTTTTTTCACTTGCTTTTTTAGAGAGAGAGGGGGGAAGGAAAAGAGGAAGAGAGAGAGAAACATTGATGTGAGAGAGAAACATCGATTGTTGCCTCCCTGTGCACCCAGACCAGGGATGCATGCTGGGACTGGGATTGTATGTGTCTGGATTCGGGGTCGCATCCATTCAGACTGGGGATTTAACCTGCAACTAGGTATGTGCCCTAGCTGGGAATCTAACCCACAACTTTTTTTAGTTATGGGATGATGCTCTAACCAATTGAGCCACACCGGCCAGAGCAAAAGTTCTACATTTTTAAAGAATTTATAAAGTTACTATACACATACAACAGGAAAATATGACCTATAAATAGGAAAAAACAATAAAACAGTGGAAACAGATGCAGATATAACAAAGATGTTGAAAATATAAGTAAAGGATACTAAAAGCTATTACAAGTATGTTCAAGGATGTAAAGGAAGTCATGAACATAAAGAGGAAGAAAACAAGGGAGATATATTTAAAAGACTCAATGGAATTGAAAGAGAGAAAAATCCTTAATATTTGAATTAAAAAAATAAACTGGATGGACTTAACAGTAGAATAGACATTGTAATAAAATATAAAGGAACCAGAAGGCATGGCAATAAAAACTATTCAAAATAAAGCACAGGGAGAAAAACAACAGAAAAATATAAAAAGTTTCAGTGACTTCTGTGATCATATCACTCAGTCCAACTTGTATGTAATTTGAGGCCTAGGAGGGAGAGGCAAAGAAAAAAATATTGAGAGAATTAATACCAAAAGTAGAAGTCCACATTTGATGACAACTATATGAAACTATTTGATTAATATAATTTGTGCAAATTCTAAATCCTCCAAGTCAAGAATTTGAGTAAATCTCAAATAGAAAAAGCAAGAAGAAAACCACAATAAGACACATCATAATAAAATTGCTGAAAAGTAGTGATACAATCATAGAAGGATACAATCGTAGTAGTGAAAAATCATAGGAAAAAAAACAGAGGAAAAGAGCACATTACATTCAGAGGAACAGCTGTGAGTGACAGCAAATTTCTCATCAGAATGTGCAAGCCAGGAGAAATAGATCAATGCCTTTAAAATAATGTAAAAAACCCCCAAATAAGAATCCTATACTCAGCAAAAAAAAATCTTTTCAATATGAAGGTAAAATAATGACTTTTACAGAAGCACAAGCTGAGGTAATTAATCAGTTGTACATTTGTTCTTAAGAGATACTAAAAAAAGCTTTTCAGATGAAAAATGGTATCAGTATGGAAATTTGAATCTAGGCAATGTAATGAAAAACATTATAAGTAGTAAATATGTGGGAATTCATAAACATTTAAAATATATTTGAAAGGTAATTGTCTAAAGTAAAAATAATAACTATGACTTACACAGTTTATATGTTGATATAAAAAATATGATAACAACACTCTAGGAATGGAGAAGAAGGATGAAAGTTACTGCTTTGAGCTTCTTATACCATCTGTGTAGTGATATAACCTGGTTTGAAAAAAGAGTGTAATGATTCAAAAATGTATATTGTAAATCCTAAAGAAACCATAAAACAATAACAAAGAATATAGCTGTTAAGCCAATGATGGAGGTAACATAGCATTATAAAAACAGTCAATACAAGAAAAGGAAAATACAAAGAAAGAAACAAAGAATAGACATAAAAAATAGAAAATAAATAGCAAAATGGTAATTTTAGATCCCAAAATGTTGATAATACTAAATGTAAAAGGCCTAACTACTCTGTTGAAAGGCACAGATTATCAGATTGGGTAAAATGTAAGACCCAACTATATGCTATCTATAAGAAACCCACTTTAAATACAAAGATGTGGGTAAATTAAAAGTAAAAAGATGAAACAAGATATACTATACAAGTTCTAATAAAAACATCTGAATGGATTTTATCAGACAAAATAGACTTTAGGACAAAGAATACCTTACCAGGTATGAAGAGGATATTACATAATGAAAAAGGGCCCACTTTTTTTTTCAAGGGGATGTAACAATCCTAAATGTGTGCACATTTAATCACTTCCAAATACATGAAGCAAACACTGATGGAAAAGAGAAGTAAATAGGACTATATTTATGGTGTGAAGTTTCAACATTCCTCTTCAGTCATTTATAAAAGAAGTATGGCAAAACATAGTTAAGGTCTAGGTGACTTATCTACCACCTCGACCTAATTTATTATAGAATACTTCAGTCAACAGCAGTAGAATATACATTCTTTTCTAGTACATATGTAACATATACCAAGATAGGCAATATTCTGGGCCTTGAAACAAGTCTCAGTAAACTTAAACTGATTGAGATCTTACAAAATGTGTTCTGTGACCACATTAGAATTAAACAGAACTGTGTCTGGAAAAATAAGCAAATTTTGAAAATTAAACAATGAACTTCAAGGAACATGTATAAAGGACCTGTGGACAAAGACAACTGGTGGTGGTGGGGGGGAGGGTGGGATTGAATGTCAGAGGTAGGGGTAAGCAGGGCAAGGGGGAGTAATGGAGGAAAATTACAACTGTAATTGAACAACAATAAAAAATAAGCTTCTAAATAATAGATGGGTCAAAAAAGAAATCACAAGGGAAACAGGAAATATTTTGAACTGAATTAAAATGAAAAACAACATATTAAAATTTGTGCATTATAGATAATGCAGTGTTTAAGGGAAATTTGTGGAATTAAATGTTTATATTAGACTACAATGATGGTAACATTTTTTTGTCAACAGTTCACCTAGTGAGTGTTGAGACTTTGGGTCTGAGTGGGAAAAAAATAAAATAAATGTTTATATTAGAGAAGAAGAAAGGTTTATAATCAATGATGTAAGCTTCTACCACAAGAATCTAGGAAAACAAGAGCAATATGAATCCATAATAAACAAAACACAGGAAATAATAAAGAGGGAAAATCAATGAAATAGAAAATGGACAAATGAAAGAAAAAGTCAGTTAAACCTAAAAGTAGGTCTTTGAAGAGAGATCAATGAAATGTGTAAATCTCTAGCAAGACTAAGAATTAAAGAAATTAAACATAAATTTCCCATATCAGGCATAAAAGAAGGACATCACTATAAATCCTACAAAATTTAAATTTAAAAGGATAAATAAAGGACAGAGGAGAGTAATGGGGGGAAATTAGGACAACTCTAATAGAACAACAATAAAAAAGAAGAAAAAAGTATAATAAAGAAATATAGCAACTTTGTGCCAATAAATTCGACAACTTAGGTAAGTGGACAGATTCCTTAAAGACACAAAACTACCAAAGATCTCTCAAGAAAAGATAACCTGAATAACTCTCTATATTAAAGAAATAGACTTCCTAGGTAAAATTCTTTTTACTAGACCTAGTGACTTTATTATTGAATTTCACCAAGTCTTTGAGGAAAGAATAATAAAATTCTATACAAACTCCTCTAGTAAATACAGAGGAAAGAACACTTAAAAACCCATAACCAGTTTGCTACCAAAATGATACAAAATATTAGAAGAATACTATATACTGATATTCCTGGTGAACATAAGAGCAAAAATCTTCAACAAAATATAAACAAATAGAAATATAGCAAGATGTAAAAGGATAATACACCTTTGGACATCATGTCCAAAAGGTGTTTATTACAGGGATGATATATTATTCTAACATTTGAAAATCATTGTAATTTGCCATGTTGACAGAAAAAAAAAGAAAAAACATGTGGTCATTTTAATAAATGCCAGAAAACACTTTGACAAAATTAAACATTTATTCATGATAAAAACTCTCAACAAACTGAGAATAGAAGGAAGTTTCTTCAACTTAATATATCTATGACAAATCTATAGGTAGTATCATACTTAATGGTGCAAAAAATGAATACAGTTGCTTTTCTACTAATATTGAAAATAAAGCATTTACTGGGGTTTGCAGCATATTCAAATAATTAAAAATGAAAAGATAAAAGTATTATTCTTTAATATTATTTAAAAAAATTCTCCACCCTCGATATGTTTTTATTGATTTTTGAGAGAGAGGGAGAGACAGACAGACAGACATGGATGCAAGGAGAAACCTTGATTGGTGCCTCCCGTATGTACACTGACTGAGGATCGAACCCACAACCTTTTGGTTTATGAGATGACACCCCAAGCAACTGAGCAAGCTGACCAGGACTCAAGTATCATTCTTTATGTTTTACATGGTCTTCTAACTAGAAAAATCTAAAGAATATACATAATATCATTAGAATAGACAATGGATTTAGCAAGGTCACAGGATTCAAAATTGACATAAAAGGATAAATTATATTTTTATATACTATCAGAGAAAATTTTGGAATTTAAGAAATTCAAATAAAATGCTATTTGCAGTAACATTGAAAACATAAAATGCTTACAGAAAACGTAATAAAATATGTGTAAGACCTCTACACTGAAAACCATGAAGTGTTGTTCAGAACAATGGAAGATCTAAGTAAATGGAAAGATATACTGTGCTCCTGGATCAAAAGAGTCAATAGTTTAAGATTCAGTTTTCTTCATCATAATCTTTAGATTCATCTAAACCTCAATCAAAGTCCTAGTGGGATTTTTTTTTGTAGAAATTGGCAAGTTATTATAAAAAGTTTATGGAAATACAAAGGACCAAGAATAGTCAATGAAATTTTGAAAAAGAACAAATTTGGAGGACTCAAGACTACTTGATTTTAAAACTCACTCTAAAGCTACAATAATAAAATAGTGTCCTATTGACATACAGATAGATATATAGATCAATGCAGCAGAATGGGTTTCATAAATCCATCTATACTTACATGTTTGGCTGATTTTTATTAAACATCCAGGGTAATTCAATGGAGAAAGGCTTTTGAACAAAAGGTGCTGGAACAATTTGATATCCAAAAGGAAAAAGACACGATCCTCAACCTTTACAGTATCTTGAAGGAACAGAAACTAGGAATCATAGGTTATATGCTTTGGGTGTCATTTATGTGAGACAGATTGGAGCTCCAGTCATAAAATCGGCAATCAAAGAAAAGGCTTTGTCTCTGTATCAAAAAATTAGCAAGTGGATGCACATTGATATATTTTAGCTGTAAATGAGATGTTCTGTTTGTCCTAATCTTTTCAGATAAGAGGACTTCTACCTAGTGACCCTAAAAGGTAATGGACTTAACAGGGGTGTGTAAATGCTCTGGCACATCGGATCTGCTCAATAAATGAAAGTTTTTAATATTACCCCATACTTCATTTCTTAGCTGTTCACCTCACTGACCTTTATCTGATTGTCATACTTTAATTACTTTTCCTAATGAGCAAACTTTATTTTGCCAAATAGGTCACCAGTGCATGGGCTGTGTCCTTGCTTGTAACTCCTACAGCGACCCTTCAGGGCCTGATACGTTTAGAGTGCTGACTGCTGCTTGTCTGATGGAATGGGTGGAACTCCTTACAGATGTCCTTCAGAATCCGTTAGGTTGGCTCCTTTTGATCAAATATATTAGAAGGGTGGTGTCATTGCCTTTAACCAAATATGTTCCAAGTGTGGTTCCATAATTTTTTGTTTAGAGAGCTCTCTCCCTCTCTTTTTGAACATCTAAATTCCCGTCTGAATGTCCTGTGTTAATAATTCATAAGGCTTTAGGGCCAGCCCTTTAAGGAATACAATACAGAAAGAAAAAGAGAGAGAGCAAAATAAATTGCTTTGAATCTCATTTCCTGATTTTCATTTGATGTGTTATATACATTAGAATTAAGACATATTTCATATCTAGGATTGACAGTATTAATGGGCAGCACCTTACTGCTTCATTGTCTCTCATATTTAGTCTTTATAATGAAGAAGGTAATGTTTAGAAGTCTTAGAAACTACAAGAAGTACATTTTCTTCATTTTAAGTTTGGTTGGTAGAGAAAATGTGGCTCTGAATAGGATGGTAGCCTTGTGATTCTTATGAATTCAATAGTTCACTTGATGGTAAGCTGTTTGAAGATAGTGGCCATATCTTAGTTATAAATGCCTCCAAAAGAACATTCCACAGCGGCTGGTGCCAAATTTTGTTAAATGATTAAGTGACCAGGGGTCTCTGGTTTTCACATGGGCCAGGATAGATCCCAGGCAAATGACAGAATGAGGGAAGTTTGTTTTTATGCTCTTTCCTACTCTTATTTTCATGGAGCATCATCCTTTCTGAAGTCTGCTTTCTTTTCTGGCACCAGTCCCTTTCTGTTGCTCAGGGGCCATTAACTAATCACTAATAACAATTAACTGATCGTTAGGTTAGCCTTTGCATGTGATACATCTTTCAGATCGTTTCAAACATCTTCCTAAAGGCAGAGGGATGCATTTCAAAGTTCAAGTTTGGGGACAGAATTGATCTTCGCCAAGTGTGTGGTGTATGATAAAGTGTGTAAAGGATGAGCAGAGCCTTCCCTTCTTTACTCTGTTGCTTGGTTTCCAAGAAAGAAAATGACTTTTCCTGAGGAGTGGGAAAAGCTCCATGGAAGAAATGATATTTGAGCTGGGCCGCGAACCATGCTATGAGTCTTTCCAGTGGTGAGCTGACTTGGGGGAGTGGACAGAGGTGGAAAGCAATAGAGCATTACTGAAAAATGAAACAACAACATGGGCAGAGGGACAGAGATGAAAGAGCAGGGTATGTTTTAGGAACATTGAGAAGTATTGGATAAATGGGGCAAAAGTGCCATGGTAGGAAGTTGAAGGAGATTGGAAAAAAACAAAAACAAACAAAACGCAGGTGGGGTTGGATTGTGAAGAGCTTGTGTGAGATTCGAAGGACTTTGACCCTATCCTGTGAGCAGTGGAATGATTAAATTTCTACTTCAGAAACTCTCCTTGGTGGCAGTATAGAAGGTGAATTTTTGTGGGCAGGGAAACCAGTTATCTCAGGGAGACTGCATAATGAGCCAAGAGATAGTAAAGTCATGGCAATAAGGCAAAAAGAAGGGTTGCCTTTTACATCACTGAAAGATAGGACTGGTAGTGTTTAGTGACCAAGTTCTCATCCTCATCCCAATTCATTTATTCATTAATCCAATCAGCATTTATCTGGCCCCCTAATGGAGGTCAACCGTTGTGTAAAATACTTGAGAAATAAGTAAGACAAAGCTTCTGTCCACAATAAGCTGCAAGTTTAGTAAAGAAAGTTGACCTTTAATGGTTAAAAGCAATGCGGTGAGTACTGTAGCACTGGAGTGCTGGAGAAACCTCAGGGCAGGAAGTTTATGTTGCTTATTGGTTCCTCCTGTTCACCAGAAGAATCTCCTTTTAATTCTCAACTCTAGAAGTTCTGGATTTCATTTCATTAAGGGAAGTAGACTGAGTCTACAGTCTCCTAATTGTAACTAAGAAATCCAACAAATTCTGTTAAACCAAACATTGTAGTTCAATTATTGTTAAAAACTGACTTAATATGAACTATTTGGCAGCCATATCTGACCTAAAGTGATGTGAAGCTAATTATAGTTTTAATTTAATCTTGTAAGTGTTTGTATTTTTTTGTTTTGTCAGAGAAACATTTATGTGTTTGATTATAGGGTCTTGTCCTAGATACCCCTAGGGTGGTGCTAGATAACATTCATAAATGTACCACCCTATTACTTTTTTAAATTGGAAAAATTTTAAATTACCAAGCATATCCTTCTCCTAGAGTTTTAGGTAAAGGATTGTAAATTGTTATGGCTTATTTCTATGGCTTTATTTATTTTTTATTATTTATTCTATTACAGTTGTCCCAATTTCTTCATTTCCTTTTGCTTCCCTCTGCCCACCCCACCCCTCTTGCCTATAGTCAATGCCCTCTCCATTGTTGTCCATGTCCGTGAGTCATTCAGTGTGTTCTTTGATTAGCCCTTTCCCCTTCCTTCCATTATTCCCCATCTCTCCCCTCCTCCAACAGCTATCCATCTGTTCCATGTTTCAACTGCTAGAAATGCACCCTAAGAATCCTGAAACACCAATTCAAAAGAATGTATGCACCCCAATGTTCATAGCAGCATTATTTACAATAGCCAAGTGCAGGAAATAGCCCAAGTGCCCATCAGTAGAAAAACTGTGGTACATTTACACAATGGAATACTATGCAGCAGAAAGAAAGAAGGAACTCCTATCTTTTGCAATAGCATGGATGGAACTGGAAAATATTATGCTAAGCGAAATAAACATGTCAATGAAAGACAAATATCATATGACCTCACTTATAGCTGGAACCTAATGAGCAAAATAAACTAATGAGAAAAATAGAACCAGAGATAGGGACTGTAGATTTATATCTCCTTTCAGAGATGAGTAAAGGCTTTTGAACAAGATAGGTGGGAGTTGAGTGTTCAAGGTGTATAGAACCTTGCTTTGTTTCCAACTGTGTGGTAGTATTGTCCCCATATTAGTTTGCTAGGACTGCTATAATAAATACCATCAACTAGGTGGCATAAAAAATAGAATTTTTTAATCAAAGTTCTGGGGGCTAGAAGTCCAAGGTCAAGATGTTGGCAGTCTTGGTTTCTTCTGAGACTTCTTCTCCTTGTTTTGTAAATGGCTGCCTTCTTGCTATGTCCTCACATGGTCTTTTCTCTGTTTGCGCATATTTCTGGTGTCTCTGTGTGTCCACATATTCTCTTCTTATAAGGACACTGGTCAGATTGGGTTAGGGCCCACTGTAATGGCCACATTTTAACTTAATCACCTCTGTAAAGGCCCCATCTCTGAAGAGTTGCATTTGGAAATACTGGGATTAGGGCTTCAACATTCCAATTGTAGGGGGACACAGCCGAGCCTGTTACAGGCTCCAGGGATGTTTGGGAATATGTGAGTGTATTTTTTAGAGGTTATAATGACTGTTGAGTATTACTCTTGCTTATTGGAAAGGAGCCAGAGCTGCTAAACAGTCTGTATTTTTTATTTCATTTATTCATTTTTAGTGAGAGAGATAGGGAGGGAAAAAGAGAGGGAGAGAAACATTGATGTGTGGTTGCCTCTCGCACACCTCTGACCTGGCCTGCAACCCAGGCGTGTACCCTACTGGGAATTGAACTGGGGACCCTTTGGCTTGCAGGCTGGCACTCAATCCACTGAGCCACACCAGCCAGGGTTAAACAATTTGTATTAATATAAGAGTGATGAATAGGAGTGATTCTTCATCACCTGCATGATGAAGACTTGTCTGACCAAAAAGCCAACAACTCCTCTGGTGTGAAACACTGAGGGAAGATCCAGAGAAGGGCTTGGAATAGTTCTGGGATGGGCTTTGTCATGATTGTTCTGTCTTTGATAGAAAGTTGAGTCCTGGCAAGCTTTAGGTAATGAATGTTCTTTTCTTAAAATAACTTTCCATTCTCCCCTCTTCCCTCACCTTTTAGTTGTACTCCTGTACTCGGTAAAGCAGATATAAGCAACAAATAGATTTAAGTATACGAGGTTTGGATTGGAATGTTGGCTCCTCAGTCTCTAGGAATAATGAGAAATTTATACTTTCTATGTTTCCCCAACTCACCTTAGACTCTTAGACTAAAATAACACCCCCTTTTAAAAATAAACTTTGCCTTGCCTCTAGGCATACAGTGGTATGAAATAAAATTGCATGCGGAGCTTAGCACAAGTACTCAAATAACCAGGGCATAAATTAATACCCAGAAATGTGCCTCTGGCGTATACGGGCTCTGACTGACATCTTCCTGGAATGGCCTTTGGTTCCAGCACGTCCCCATTTCTTCCCCACTGGGCCCCTTGCTCCTTCCTGCCCTTTGGTGACAGTAAAGGGAGTGGGACTATTCAGTCCCTTTCATATTTAGAACATTGAAATGCTTTACAGTATTACCATAGTCATTAGGGCCGGCACAGGTTGTTAATTAAATTATAAGCCAGTGCCTCGCAAACATTAAGAATAACAACAAAATGTATCTATCTCATAGGCATTCACTGCTCAGACAGTACTCCGTTTATGTTTTCTTGAGTCATGCTGAATTATTCAGTCTTCTTCATTACAATTTCGACATCCAGGAGAAACAAAAAACTGTAACAATTGCCACTACAATACAAAAATAAAAATGAATAATTCAGAACTCCTGTCTTACTTTACTCCCCCTTGTCTGACTGATCCTGCTTTGCTTTCCATTTTGCAGTACTGAGGAAGGCAAGCAGAGGAGAGTTTTCAGCTGTAGAAATAAAGACATAGAGCATTTTAGTTGTTTGCCCCCGAAGAACCCCTTCCTGAGCTCCTGGGAACTCGTGCCCCTCCTTTAGTCCACTTTGCTTTTGTGTGTGGGCTCTCCTTATTCTCTCCCCATCATCAGGGTGATCTGAGGAGGCTAAAAAATGACGACCTTTTTCTAATGAGCCATTTTTGAAGCCCTCCTTTATTATGTTCTCTCTCAACAGTTTTACCAGCAGTTGTAGCTTCAGGTTTTTCTCAGGTCTAATGCTTTTGTGCATTTGTGCATTACACATTTGGTAGAATGTCCCGAGTTCGTTCTATCAGGTAGAGAAACAAGTGAAAACAGCAAAGGGATTCTGGGGGTCCTAGCTGCAGTTCCCTGGCTGCACCGGAAGCCTTTCTGATGTGCCCTGTCAAGTTCCCGGGCATCTGTTGGCTAACAGGCTTCCTGACCTTTTGCTGGCTCCAGGTCAGTGGGCACAGCTCCAGCTTAGCTAGAGTGCACATTGCAGAGCCAGATTCCAGACCAGTGCACCGCTGGCTGGCTGTCCCCTCGGAGGGACTGGAGAAAGAGGCACTGGGGATAAAAGCTTGCTAAATAACCCATGCTTCCTTCTGTTGGAATTTTCTACCCAATTCTAGGCCATTTCCAAACTTTTATTCTACTTCCCAAAGCATGATCAAGGATTGGAAACTGAATTGTTTTTTAACCAAACCTCCAATTGACCATCAATGATAAAGATGAGGGAAGAGCTTCTTGTACATGCTAATAGTTCATTCAGTTCTTCATATTTGTATTCTGGCATTCCAGGCAGACAAAAGAGGATAAAAGAATCCAATGCATGAAGTTAGAAGGCTCATCTCTTTGGTATAGCACTGGGCAAGATTTTTATTTTTGCAATTTCAAGTTTAGAGTTTTTGGCCTTTACATTTTTATTTTTCTCTTCTTTATCCACCACCTCCCCACCCCCCACCCCTAGTAAAAGAGGAAGAAACATCTGATTTTCTTTCCTCTTCTTTGAAGGACATTGATGTGTATTAATATATGCAGGCAAAAGCCTGGTTAGGGCCCTACTTTCTCAACACACCTCTCACAATCATTTGTGAGGGGTGGGGCCATGTGATATGGAGGTGGGTGTGAGAGGGAAAAAGGGAGAAATGCTTCAGTTTCAGAGGGACGGAGGCAGTCACAGAGAGCTGTTTCCATGGCAGTGCTATGGAAACCAGGTTCTGCCGCTAACTCCTTCCCAGAGTAGAATTTCCATGCCTCATATAACATGGGCTCCAAAAGAGCCTGCTGATGTCTTATCTGAACTGTGACTTTATCATGGTGACCTCAATGTAACCTATCTTTCTGACCTCTTATTAGGTAGGGGCATATGGAAACAAAAATAGGAACCTACTCTAAGACACTGGTAGAAACTCTAAACCTTAATTTTTTGTGTGCATTTTCCAGTAGGACAGAGAGGAAAATTAGTTTTACTGTGTATCAGTTATCATTTCCATATGCATCAGTTTTTTGGGGTTTCATTGTGTAGCCTTGTCAAGTATAGGTGTCAGCTCCTTGTACCAAGTTTTTCCCATTTTCTGTAGGACTAAGCTTGCAGCATCTGACTCTTTAGGGGCCAGACAGCTCATATGTTAAGAACATATGGTGGTTTTTTCCTTCATATGATTTGACTACGTGTGCTGATCATCACAAATGGTGACCAGATGAAAGACCATGGATGATTCTTACTCACTCTGCAAATGCCTCTCGAGTATGTGCACTTCTGACTGTGGGTTTGAGGCATCATTTCATGCATGGAGAACTGCTGTCGTGTGTGTATTTGTATGGGTGTTGGGTCTCCTGACATAGGCTGTTGATTTATATTTTCAATTATCACCTGCCTGTGTTCTTTTACTGGAAAGACTATTGTGCAAGGAATGACGTCAGATGAAGCCAATGAATACAAGTAGCACAAGTAAAAATGCTAACGTGTACAGGCACATTTTTAGAAGAGGAGATATAAAATACATGAGTGTTGTAACCCACCTTTCCACTTCAAAGATAGACATCGTGGGCTTTAATGAACACCACCTGCCCAGTTTGTTTGCAGTGAGCATTTGTTTTGTTTGACTTTAAAAACTGGTAACCTGTTTTTTTTTTTAACTTCTCCAGCTGTCGTATTACACAGAAACATTCCCACAGGCTAATGTGTAATTCACATTAGTAAATTGTGAATACATCTTTTCTACATATCTTTAAATTTCTTTAGTACATATACCCATATCTGCCTTTTCTAATTACTTCATTTCCCTCTTCAGTAAATAACCCACTCTTTTCATTTTAAATCATTTTTTTGCTCAAGGAATTTGTGAGTCCCTGGGTACTCACTGTTTGTTTTGTTCCTCTGGTGTCAGAAGTTCCTCTTTATGTATATTTATTCTCTGTTCTGAATGGTTCCTAATATTACATTCAGTGCTGAAACATATTCCTGTCATGTGTTTTTTTATTTGAGAGCTTTTGGCCTTGTGGTTTAACATCAATACCCATGTATTTGCTCATTGATCTGAGGAAAAGTACCTTGAGTAATGCTTAAATATTTGCTGCTCACCTAATGTTATCCCTCATTTATTCAGCCAGTATTTGTCCATTTGTTTATTAATTCACCCCTTTTTCATTCATTCAAACACAGATGGTTCTGCTGTGCATAGCCTTGTGCCATGTTAATCACACTAAAGAAGCCTAAGATACATTATATAAAGCTGAACCACATGAGACTTCTGATATTCTACTGTTTTGACCTGTTAAAGGGCAAGTGTATATGCTTTAACCTAAGATAAATGTACAGTATAAAAAGATTTAGAAAAACAAGATTGACATTTAAAGATAGATTTAAAAAAATCAGAGAGAAGAAAGCTAACAAAAAATTGAAAATAATGTTCAGAGACAGGAAGAACTGAAAAATAAGAATTCAGGCCTTCTCAATTTCCACAGAGACCAATACAGTAGTCACCAGCCACATGTGGCTGTGTCAGTTTCAATTAGTTAAAATGAAATAAAATAAAAAATTCAGTTCCTTAGTAGTATGAGCCATATTTCAAGTTCTCAAAAGTCACATGTGGCTAGTGGCTGTCATATTGGACAGCACAGATGTAGAACATTCCTGTCATCACCAAGAGTTCTGTTGAACAGTGCTGCAACACAGAGAGAAAATTGAGCATGGAAAAAAAAGAGGTTGAAAACTTAACCTTCTTCGAATATCTGTAATGGCAGAGAAAAGATTTGGTGACTTGAGGGAGACTCTGGTTATTTACTGAAATTCATTAGTTCTTTTCTTAGAAACTAAGCCTCGTGGCTGTTTTGTAACTGTTAATGGCCCTGGTGAAATTGGTCACAAATTCCAGAACATATAAAATAAGCATCATATTAGGAACGCACTTGCCTTGTAATAATTCTCTCCTTGGCCGGCTATCTCAGCCAACCCCAATGGCTAAATGTAACATTTGAGGTCCGACCTGACTCTTTTTATGGTCCCTCCAGTTGAGAGTGAGTGCACACCGAGGAGTGCGCAGAAGAGGAACGCTATCATTTGCTGTCATCTTTTGAAAGAGTTTTGTACTTCAGGCAAGCACTTTTCAGGTTCCCTAGAAACTCAGACGTTTGATCCCTGCTCTGTATCCCCGCTCTCTCGTTCCTTATGACTATTTATCTGTGGTAGGTTTCTTATTTCGTCTGAAAGGAACCATTTTGGGGAATCCTGAAATGGTGACACATTCCATCATTTTCAGCTCTGAGTCAACTGATGAGCATAAGAACACATTCACACAGAAGCATAAACACTGTCATCCTTGTAATTTTCAAGTATTCCCAAAGGTGAGGCTCTATGTAGCTTAACCAAAGCAAGGCTGAGAAAAAACAGAAAACATGTCGAGAAGATGTCATTACCTGTTTTGTGAGATTAGACACACCTTTACTGACTTGGCTGTACTCACTTCAGAAAGGGAATGCATTCTAAATTCTTTACTACCTTTACTGTGCACCTTACTGAATGAATTAGCACTTTGGTGTTAAGCAGGCTTAGCTCTAAGTTGTGTATGTGACCTCTGGCAAGTGCCTTATTCTTTCTGACCTTCAGTTTCCTCTTTGGCAGGAAGATTATTAGGATGAAATAAGAATATGTGTAAGGCACTAGCAAATAATAGGTACTCATTAATTTTAGCTATTTTTATTACTCTTATTTTGTTGCTACTGTTGTTGTCATTGCTGCCACCAAACTTTTTGTCCTCACCCAGCTTCCAGCTCCCGATATCCAGAATCCCAGCAACATAGTAATGTTTGGGAATGAAAACATTCTCACATGCTTGCTTTGCCATCTGGTTCTCATTTTGCCGACTCTTATTCTATCCTTATATCATAATTCTGATATTCAGTATTCAAAAGGGTGATTCTCTAAATAGCTTTATTGCTTGGTTTTTACTTTTCTTGATTTCCCATTTTACATAAAATTTCCTGAAACTTCTCAATTGCTTACCTCATTATAGCCTGGATCCCAGTTTACCATGCTTCAATAAATGCCTTTGCCGATCTTCATAGTGGTCGCTTTAAGGGCAAACCCATTATCTTTCCATTTCTAATACAGGTGGTTTCATGGTTGTAAGTACCAGGTGTCCACGATGGACACCCTGATCAACATGTCTATCTTACTGTTAATTTTCTTAGTTTTCTTCTTCACTTCCATTTCTTTCAGACATTGTGATTCAATCTGTTGCAGCTGCCTCAGATTTAATGGAGAAAAACCCAGAATTCTTTATTTTATTTGCACTTTTTATTTGTTGGATTTTATACTGTTATTTTTTGTTGTTGTTGAATACAAAGCACTGTAGCAGAATTTTGCTCATGGAAAATGTTCAAAGTTGAAATAGATTTAGTAGCAGATAAGAGAAAAAGTGGGGGAAAAATGATGTGTTCAGATAAAAGACTGGGGAGAGGAAGTAGTGGGAAATGCAGTATAAGAGGTGAACAAAATTTAGTACAAATGCCTGGCCACAGAAATTATTTCAGTCAACATTTTGCTAAGAATTTTATTCCCACAAAGAAGAAAAGAATGCTAACATGTCTTACAATTTCTTTTATTAGGCAGGCCCCTAGAAATGGCACTACAGGGTCTTGCACAGAGTTTGGGGCTTAGCAAATATTTATTGATTTGATTTTTATGGTTGGATAGATTGATTAACTGAGAAACTCAACCCTGACTAGAAACACCGTTGCATCCTAAGAGTCACAGGACATACTTACTTTGTTTCTGTTAAGACTCGTGGTCATGGCTCGTGGTCATGGCTCGTGGAGCCTTCAAAGAATCTAAGGAAAGCTATACATCATGCATTCAGAAAAGAACCGACACACCAAATTCTGCACGCAGTTTCAGGAAATTCATGGATCTCTTTGAGGCCCATTCATGAACCCCAGGTTTAGCATCTCCACTCTGTATTCAGATATTTTCCTTGATGTTTTTCCTATTTCTTAACTCCCCAGCAAGATGACCTCCTTGCCCAAATCCAAACCAGAAGTCTCAGTGTCTTAGTGTTCACTCTCTGACCTTGAATCAGGCTAGTGTGTTACTTCCAAGATCTTGCAGCTTCATATACTACGTAAGCTTAGCTTATACTATTTTATGAAGGAAAATGCCTGTTGTAGCACTCAGGTAAGTCATATTGCCCAGAATGTCATTGTATAGTCATAGGGAGAACCTTTTTTGATGTTTCTGTGGCAACATTGGCCATATTTTATTACTGGGTCATCTGCAAATAGGGTCTGTCGTTTGCTAAATGGGAATCGGGCATCAGGGAGGCTTTGGTTTTTATACTGCCAGCTCTAATTTTCTCTGACATCTTTCTCATTATCTCCTTTCCCTGTTATACATGTCCAATGTCCTTTACTGAAGTTAGGCCACTATTTTTGGCTAGTTACCATAGGTGGCAATGGCTAATGATTAGATAAACTTACTGCAGGATCTGATAAATATCCCTACCCAATGTGACAAGCAGCTAATGTGTTGTCCACTGGTACCTTAATCCAATTCAGTTAGTCTGACTTCCTTATGTGTTGGTGGACTATTATTTGTGGAGATACTTTACTAGTAGGGCTGTCCAACTCACAGCCTGCAGGCTGCACATGGCCCAGAATGGCTATGAGTGTGGCCCAACACAAAATCATATATTTACTTAACATGTGATGAGATTGTTTTGTTTTTGTTAGTATTTGCGTATTTAATGTGTGGCCCAAGATAATTCTTCTTCTTCCATTATGGCGTAGAGATACCAAAGGGTTGGACACCCCTTTTAAGGGTATTGGGAAGGAGGAGAAAACAGGCTTTCCATGACCCTCTTCTTGTACTGTATGGGCAACGAAGGAGGTGTGAAGGAGTATTATGTCTGTTCCTCTGATTCATCTAATAGGAGCAATCAACAGTTTTGAGTATTTACTGTGTGCCAGCCACTGTGCAAGGCATTAGGAAAATACAAACTCTTAAGAAAGACACAGCATTTGCCTTTCAAGTTCTTATAGTCCAGAATGGAATAAAGGCATACATAGTAGTGGGGATGTTTTCACTTCCCAAGGGCCAGTATGAAGGGAGGCAGGGTGTTGGATAAGTATGCAGACTCCACATTCCAGTCAGAAAATCTCTTAAAATGACCATGTATTCATTCAACTACATTTATTCAACAAATATGTACTGAGTACCTTGGTGCTACTGACTGGGCAAGACAGAATCCCTGCTTTGAGGAAGCTCAGTTTTCCCCCTCAGGGATTCTGCTTTGATGAGGGGGACAGACAGAAAATAGATAACACAAAAGTGTCATTTGTGACAGCGTTAAATAGTATGAAGAAAGTAAAACAAGGTGGAGGATAAAGAATAATGGAGGGTGGGGAGGGAGTTCATTTGGAGAAGGTGGGTAAGGAAGGTCTCTTTGAAGAGGTGGCATTTGGGCAAAGACCTGAGGGCAGAGAAGGAATGGGGAGCTCTCTAGGTTGAGAACAATAAACAGAGAAACCCTGAAGTGGAAATGAGCTTGGCAGTTGAGAAAAGAGTGAGAAGACCTCTTGACTGGAGCAAAGCAGGGGAGGGTCGGCAGATGAGGTCAGGGGGGTAGGCTGGGCCCCACAGACCAGACTAAGATGCCTGGAGTGTATTCTAAGTGTGCAGAGAAGGAACTGGAGGGCTTTATGTTGTCAAAAGAGTACGCTGAGTGCTCGGTGAAGAGTAGGTGGTGGAGGCAGGGGCACAAACTGTAGGATAGGCGGCCACATTAGACAGCTTTACTCATTGGTTCAGCATTCCTGTATGTGACTACATCATAACTGATCCCTGCCTTTGAGGAGCTCATCTTCTAGTGGGTCTTGCTTATCTCTCTCTTCCTTTTCCTCCTTAAATCCCTTTTAAAAAGACCTTCCTGGCGACCAGGTAAGGTGGCTGATGTTTTTTTACCTTGTGAGCTTTTTCTTTATGTGTATCATGTGGTTCCCTCTTAGGCTAGGATTTTAGGGTTTTGAGTAATAATAATTGTCACTATTTTTAAAATATCTCCTATATAACCAGATGTTTTAATTCTTACAAAAACCCTGCAGTGGAATTATTATCATTCTCATTTTTACAGTAGAGGACACTGAAGTTCAGAGCCGCGAAGTGCCTCAGTCATGGCCACACACTAGTACACAGTGGCTGGGGCTTGATCATAGGTCTCTCGGCCTCAAAATCTCATGGTCTTTCTACCGCATCACCCTGTCTCTTGGAGTTGAAGGACATAATGAGCTTATTTGGGAAAGTTAGGAAATCTGCTTTTCTGAGACTGGTATTATTCAAGAGCAGTGGTTCTCAGTGGAGGGTGACTGTGTCCAGGTGACATTTGGAAACATCTGGTGATACTTTTGGTTGTTATAAGTTGGGGTAGGGAGTGCTACTGGAATCCTCTGGGTAGAAGTTGTGCATACTGCCTAGCATCCTATAGTGTACAGGATGGTCCCCAAAGGAATGAATGAATCATCTTGCCCAAAATGCCAGCAGGACCAAGGTTCAGAAATCCTGTTCTAGAGTTATTTTTCTACATTTCTGATCTGTCCATAATTTTAATTTATATATATCTCCTAGATCATCAATCATTACTTGGATTATATTTCTTGTTCTAAGGAGAAATTTAGGATCCAACTAAAAAAAGCAAGACAAGCTGTTGTCAAGCTGTTTTTTGTTCTGTTTTTGGTGAGTGAGTGGTTGTCTCCCAGCCCCATTTTATCTACTAATGGATGGCAGCTAGACACTGATTCTAGGGCTTAGAAATCCCTAACCAACCTGGTGAAATCTGGGGCTTCTGCACTGAACTTCCCCACAGCTCCATGTGGTGCTTCTTTTGGAGCAGGACAGGTCAGGCTGTGAGCACTGGAAAAAACACTTCTGCCAGAACATTGTGGAAATTGGGAGCGGGTCAGTTCTAACTCCTCCCTGTTACCAAACTCAAAGTCAGCCCAGCAGCTCTGAGAGCTAGAACATGGTCTACTAAGCAAATTGCCCTCTACCAGATAGCGTACCTTCAAAGATGAAAAATGCCAATGCACACTGATGGGAGGACAGGATGACCCCTGAGCTCCCTCTGCCCACAAAGTACACGTATAATTTCACGGCTTTCTCATTCTAGACACTAACTTAGTTAAGAGCTGCTGCAGTGTATGGCCCTACAAAGGTAGCAAGTTCTACACACATTTGATTTTAACTCTACAGTGTAGAAAGTCATCCGTAGTCATTATTTGTCTCACTAGGTCAAGAGGCTCATTGCAATACTTAAAGGGTAAAAGATTATACATTATCTTTCTGCTGCTTAAACTTCCATCAGAGGAGCAGTCCACAGCTGGGGGAACTGGCTGAATCCCTGATTCCTGGACAGCCTTTCTCTGGGAGAACATGGGTGTGGAAGCAGGCTGAAGGTCCTCGACTTGGTGCCCTGTTTTCAGGAGTCTCTTGGCATCTTTACTTTCCCTTTGACTTGCCTGACTACAAAAAAAAAGGCCTTCTGCTTAATAAACGTCTGCTTGTAATATTCTGAAACAAGGAGGCTAATCAAAGGCCCTGTTCTGCAGAACAGGGACGCTAAATGACAAGATTAATTTCCGTAATCAAGCAGCTTAATTTAGACATTTGGACATTTTTTTCGCCCTCTCTGTTGCTGATTGAAATTGAGGCAAATTTTGCTGTGGTGAGATTCCACCCTGGCCTAGTGAAGCCTACTGGCTGAGGCTAGAGGAGGGCAGACAAGGTGACTGTGGGCAGGAAGGAGCTGAGGGGAGGTGGGAGGGAGGGGAAGGGCATCGCATGAAGTGGATTGTGAACAAATGCAGAAAAGCAACTTGAATCCTTCGAGGGCCTCTTGGTAGAAGTGGCGTAGAGCAATTCATGTCATTGTCCACACAACAACCACTCACTGATGTTGGGAAATTAGAACACAACAGTCACGTAGATTCATACAGCCATCGAACATTTGGGCAGAAGAACTCCAGAGAAACCTCCAATCCATCTGCCTCTCTTCCTAAAACTCTGCAAAACCCTGCTCATTAATACCTAGCAAAATTTCAGGACAGGAAGTCAAGAAGCTTAAGCAATCTCATACATAGGGTTTGCAGGAAAATAAACAGTAACAGTGATAGACCTTATATTGTATAAAGTATTATAGTTTGCAAGGCGTTTTTTTAGTACATTTAAATGACAGGCTATATTGCTCAAATTAGAGTTTGAACTGAATAATTTTAGATCTTTAATAACATATGATAATAACCTGAACACCTATTGTTTCTTAGAGAAGCAAACACTTTACAAGGGGGATTCAAGAATCTTTTTTTCTCTTGTTCTGTAGTTAGCATTGACGAGTATTACTTTCACAGAAGAAAATAAATACATCAATCTTATATTTGGGGATCACTATTTGGAATTTTTACCTTCAGGTTTTTCTAGATATAATCTTGTTTGTTATGAGGTTATTGTATGCTGATCCATGAGCCCTGGTTTCTGGTGGGGAATGTGGAGAGGCGGCTGAATCTGTGGGCAAGAAGCTAAATAGCTGTAGGATTTAACAGTGACATTGTCTTTGATCCTCTGTGAGTCATTGAGTCTTTCTGGGCTTCAGTTTCTTAACTGTAAAATAAAGATGCTAATATTGATCTGCCTCACAGAAGAATAACTAACAAATGCATGTTACCTCTTCCCAAACACAAAGTACTAAATAAATACTAAAAGATGAGGTAAATTGACTCCTAAATAAAATGTATATAGGAAAATTAAATCAAAGCCAGAAGGGACTGAAATTCATAGCCAAGAAGCAAGGCCTCTTGGGGGGGGGAGGGTAGCACGGATAGAGAGGGGGAATCTGAATGCCCTGTAAGTCCATGAACTCTAGGTTTGCACAGTGATGTTCTCGTGGATTGAGACACCACTGTGCACATGAGCTCTTGCTCTTATGACAGTATCTTAGAGAACCATGGTTGGGTTCATTTGTTTATTCATTTAAAAATATTTAGTGCCTATTATGTGCAAGGCATTATTACTTCAAGACACTCTATAAGACCTCATGGAGTTTAGAATTTATTAGAGGAGATAAATAGCTGAGAGTATATATGTAAATCTCCATGAGAAACACTGCAGGAGCTATAAAACTAAGTGTTATATATGAATGCAGAGGCAAGTTTTAATTAGTGTGATCAGAGAAAGCACTCTGAAGGAGGTGGTGTCTGAACTCCATCGGTTTCCCTGGGTAAGGACAAAGGCAAAGAGGGGACCAGTCTAGGTGGACAGGCCGGCATGACCAAATAGGAAGCATAATCATTTTCAAGAATGAGGAGTTCAGATGGCTTGCTTTGAATTTGTAATGAAGGATTGAAGAGAAAGGACTAGAAAATAGGTGGGAGTAGATTGTAGAAAACCCTACATGATTGTGGAGAGCCTGAAAGTCATAAGAATATATCATAGCAAAAATTTTAGGAATAACAGTGCCAAATACTAACAAAGCACTGATTTTCCTGGAATGTGAGAAGAGCAGAGAGTGAAAATCAATTTAATAAAATCTAGGTAATGCACAGTATAGGTTGGACAGAACAGGCTATTGAGGATTAAAGCAACATTTAAGATGTCTTATCTAAATATAATATCTCACTAACAAAAAGAATCTGAAGAAACCACAAGATACAGTGAGGTTAGAAAGAAGGGGCAAAAGTTGACAGATTCATAGTTGACAACCCAGGAATGCATGTTCTGGCAAAAAAAGATATAATTTGGCAGGTTCGGAGAAAGGTAAAAATGGGTAAATAATGAGCAAAGCACTTAGTGACATGACAGTTCATACTGAGTGTGACGTAATTCCATGTGATGTACTTGACACAGAAGCAGAGGGCGTGCGTGACTGGTTGGGACCAACATGACTGCAGGTTTACTTTCCCCATCCGTGGGGCTTGGTTGTGGGTTATCCTGTGTGAACTGTGGTTCCTGCGTGAGCGTGTCTTCATTCTTGGCTCCCCACTGTCCCTACCGCTTCCTCTCTCATCATAGGTTTTTGGATGCTTGGCTGTGTACTCAGATACAAAGTGAAACAAACTTTAAAAAAATATTTTTGTACCTGTTCACAATCCCCCAATTTTATTTTTGTTTTTCTATTCGTTTAAGAAATATTTTGGTTTGGTTCATATAAAAAACTTTTTTTAACATCATAGTAAAATTGATGAAAACTGTCTGATTTTAGAGAACAAGTGTTATGGACCAGCCAGGAGGGAGGGAAACGGGGTTTTGGAATATGTTTCTAATCTCAACTCTGCCAGTCACCAGTTGTGTGGTCCAGGTGAGCCACTCAGCTCTGCAAGACCATGAAAATTAGAGATGGGGTATGCACAGAACTCATCCAGCCCAGTGCCTAGCACGAGGCATGAACTTTATTTTCTTCTGAAATTAAGTATAACTTTAATTATTTTTATTACAAAAGCAATACATACACAGCAGTGAAAGATTGGAAGAGAAGGGAAAAATTAAAGCAAACATCATCTCCCCAGATGATAGCATTATAAATACCTCTCAGTGTGTGTTATGTAAAATAAAAATGAGGTCACACTATGCATATTGTTTTGTATCCAATCTTTTCTATTTATTAAAATAAATGATCATTCTTTCTTCTCAAAAACATCCTTCTACATCATTTCTAAATGGCTACATAAAGTTCTGCAATTTAATTTCCTATTTTTCAGCATCTTACATTATTTTCAAATTGAAGGATTTTACAAATAATATAATAATGCACATCCTTGCAGATAAAAATTTTTATCTATCCTTAATTATTCCTTTAGTATAAATTTGTTGAACTAGATTTACTTGGTCAAATAATGTCAACATGTTTTTGCCTTTAGATATGTACATCAAATTGATCTCCAGAAGTTTTGACTAGTATGTGTCCTTGTATATGTGTGTATATATGTGAATATGTATTGCCCTGACCTCTGCAATGAAGAAAAACATTTTTTTTGCATATTTAAGGAGGCAAAATGTCATTGTTTAAACTTCTTTTTAGTTGACTTGTTAGTGAGGTTGAAATTTTAAAATATGCTTACTAGCCACTTGATTTTTATTTTGCTTTTGTGAATTGTCTGTTATTCTGGTAGGTACTATCAAGTAGCAGCTTTTTTTGCCCCCTGCATCTGTCTTTATGGTTTTGATTTCAAGCATTATTCTTTGTTTACATGTTTGTTTCTCCAGCTAGACTCAGGCTCCTTCAGGCCAGCATCATCTCTTCTTTTTTCCTATCCTGAGCACCCAGCATGAGAAGGACTCAGTATGCACCTAGTAGGTATTAGTGAATAGATGGCTCAAGCAAATGGGAGGGGAGACAGCAGTATATGAAATGGAGCCAAGTGAGCCCTCCCTTTAGGCTCACCCAGACTCAGCACAGTCAGCTCGTGTAGGTAACAGGTCTTGTCTCAGCTGTGCTCCTGAGTGGAGCTCAGGGCTGCTTCCAGGGACTGAACTAAAAGGTTTACTCCAACAAAAGGTAGGTGACATGTAAGATAATGAGTATAGAAATTCCAATAATGGGCAGAGTGGTCAGTACAGGTTCAGATGGAGGCCGAATGAGGAACAGCTTGCTAACAGGGCTATATTTCTTTTGTTTTGTCAATGTTTTACCTGTCTGACACCCTGGAATTGTTATGTCTGATTTCCTCATTGATCATCTCACCCAGATGGAGCTCTTTGGAGTACAAAGGGTCTGTGCTGTGTTTATTGAAAAGGTCATTTTCATTTGGCCAAGACCATTTGTTTTCATATGGCATGTTGTCACCAAGTTCTTTGTCCCTTTAGTTATTTCAGAGGTTGGACCTTGTTGTGTAGCACCTCCTGGTGATACTCTCTTACTTTCTTGTTTTCTCTCTTGGAAGTCTTTGGAGCTCCCCATATTTATAGGAAAAGATATGGGAATGAAAAGAAGAAAGGATGTAGACTCTAGATAACAAATGATTTATGGATTCTTAAGAGTTTTCATATATGGGTCACAGGTTGTGTTCTGAACATATTATGGCAGTGTTTATACAGTCTGTATGTAGCTAATATTTGCACAATATATTCCACATGTGCTCAGTAAATATTCACTATGCTTTTTATATACAACTTAATTCTATGTCCATATTTGCTATCAATAAGTTTTTGTTGATATGGCAGGTTTTGGTCTATTACAAATTGTTTGCTGATTGTTACTTTAGTAGGGACAGATAGGTTTTTTTCTAAATCCTTACCTGTGGATATGTTTATTGATTTTAGAGGGAGAGAGAGAGAGAAAGAGAGAGAGGTGTGTGTGTGTGTGTGTGTGTGAGAGAGAGAGAGAGAGAGTGAGAGAGTGAGAGAGAGCGCGATTGGTTGCCTGCCATATGTGCCTGACAGGGGATTGAGCCTGCAGTCTTCTGATGTACAGAATGATGCTCCAACCAGCTGAGCCACTTGGCCAGGACAGGCATGAATAGTTTTATAAATCTCCCACTTATTTTAGGCTTTCAACCAGAAACAAAAGAAAAAGAAGATAAAGCCCCTTGAGGAATGCATTCTTAATTTGTATAAACTGCTAACATTCGCTGATCTACTAGAATATTATCTTGAGATAAATAATATATATATATATACCTTACCATCTTACATCATTTAATTACATATTTACATTAGAATATAACAAGCCATTTACAATTTGTCTATGCAATATGAAGTGAATTTTTGCCATTTAGTTGGTTTATTGAATCATTGTAGACTCGCAAATCTTATGACTTAATGTTTATGGTAAGTGTTTTTTGAACCTGTGACATTCAGTTTGGTCTTCCATAGAAGCACAATTAATTAGACAATAACTGTTTATGTTTTTAAATATTAAGAATGTGATACTCAGGAATTCCATGTTGGTTTCATCTTGTGATTTCTGCGCTTGTGACCCCAGAGATGTTTATGCCATATGGAAGCCCCAGGAGTAGACATAGAGTGATAGTTTAGACAATTAGTGGAGATCTAAATAAATAAACTTTTACATGAAGAAATATCAAGACAAATATTAGTAACTTTGAAGCAACTTTAATAAAGAGTGATAAAAATGATCAGATGTTTGAATAATGTGAGTCATACTAAGGTTAACATCACTGAAGTTAGGGCTGGGATAAGATGTGTATTATTGTGCTCAGTGAATGTTGTAAATATTCCATTGTACCCACAAGACTTCGACGGGAGAAGGCAAGTAGAGGCTAAAAGGGCAGTAGAAAGTGGGATGGGTCTTCAAGGTCAAATTGAGACCACTGTAGGTAAGTCATTTTGTCCTAAAGCTGTTGCAATAGGGAATGTTTTTTAAGAGATCAGGACTGGGACTTTCTGCTGGGTGAAGTATTGGAGGTTGAATCGAGGAGCAAAATAGCATGCATTGGTTGTTTTGAGGGAGCTGCTTTGTGTTGCAGCTGTCAGAACTCTATATTCTGGTGCTGATCTCTCATCAACATTGAATAAATGGCTTGTATTGTTCAGTAGTGTCCCATGGGAGAAATAGAGTATTCTGGAGGTGACATCTTCCAGGCAAGCAGGAAGTTCTCAGGTCTGGCAGATTTTTGTATTAGGATCCTAAGCTCCTTCCCTATCCCTGCTTTAGCATGTTCTCCTGATGCATTCGCACCATGGGGGCATCTTTAACTTCCCTGCACCCCCTGTCATCTTTTGACAGTTAGTTTTTCACAGAAACAATCTGGGATGCTCCTGACCACCTCGCCTCCTCTCTCCCTTCTCCTCCTTTTCCTCCCTCCCTCCTGCTGATTTGTTATTATGTACTGCAGCTGCCCGGAGGATTTTAAATAGACCCATAATGGCACAGCAGCGCCTCTTGGAAGTTTAAATATAACCTTCTTGTTAATCTTGCCTGTGCCAGCAGCAGGAACAGCACCTGGAGAAGCAGCAATGGGCAAGGGATGCTCTGGGGTTCTACCCTGAGATCACAGTTTAGTAATCTCTCAGGTGCCCTATGATCTGAAAGCATTTGGACTCAGCCTCACAGTGGCTATGCCAAAGCCTAAGTGGATTTGGTGCTGGATTGACAGTCTCTAGACCTGTAAGCACAGTGTAATACTAGAGCAAAAAAGACAGGGTGAACAATGGCGAGAGCCTGAAATTCCTCTCCCACTCTCACAACACGTCACTCACCTCTGCCACCCTCAGAGGTGGAATGTATTTGGTCTTATTTAGTTTTCGACCCTGTGTGGGGGCCTGGAGTGGGAAGGGCTAATTAGTATCTATTACTTGAGTAGCCACAATTCTTAAGGAATAGGTGTATAAATCACAGGTGCTTCCAAGGCATGGTGTAAAGGCCTCAGACAGCTTCCAGGGGATGTGATGGGGTGGCTGCCCTCCAAGGTGATGAAATTGTTCATGAAGGAAAGTAAGGTTACAGATTCTGGCTTCAGTTCCCAAATCTGTCAATACTTTCTTCGTTTTAACAAACGTGAAACCCTAATATCAGTTTAGTCATTCAGTGAATATTTGTTGAGTACCAGTGATTGTGGGCATGTTCTGTGGTCAATGGGAGCAAGGGGCCAGAAATGAAGCACCTTGTTAAATTCAAGGAAGACCTTAATATTGGAATGATAAACTTAAAAATGGAAATTTTTCTCATGGATGTGTCCTAATATCCTTCTGGTTCAGTTTTTTTCCTGTTGAAATGTTCTAGGATATACTCCTTGTCCAAGGATGGAAATAAAACAGTAAGACATTTAATGAATGAGAACTTAAATTCCATAAAGGATAAAGAACTATGCTGAACTCTTACTTTAGGTAGAAGAGATAATGTGATAATTCTTATCTTAAGCGGTTTACAGTTTATGAGGGGAGCCTGCACAGATAATAATGAGCACATCAAATGTTTTACAGTGTATTTTGGAGTATGTTGTGCATTCACATACGCAGTTCTGTTTTATACTTACTTGCACTGTGAGATGGACATCGTTATCCTCATTTTGTAAAGGAAAAAACTAACACGAACAGATTTAACACTTTTCCCAAAGTCAACCACCTAGCAAACTGTGAGACCAAGACATCAATCTACAAATAAGATTTTGTGTCTTTGAATCCCTGGTATTCAAAAGAATTGATACTTTTTTTAGTAATGAACTGTAGAAATGATCCCTGAAAGTATAGTCTTAAAATTGATACTTTTAAAAAGCTGAACAAATAAATGACATCACTTACTCTTTTTCATAATATTGTAATCATAATTCACTTTACAATCAACACCCAAAAAACATTTAAAACGTTTTAGTAGAGAGGTTACTGAGGAAGGGGGATGAGTTAGGAGTAACGGGAGTTATTAGGTAGACATAGCGGGTTACAGTCAACGTGTGTACTATTGAGGAAAATTGCAGGTCGCCAACACACCTTAGTAATTAGACATACATCCCAAGTCATGAAGTCACACCTGAGAATACAGGGAAACATCCCAGGTGAAAGTTGGGTGTAGTTGATTGTAGCACCAATGTTTTGCAATTTTGTTAAAAATGCAAAATATTGGACTCCACCCCAGACCTTCTGAATCACAGCTGTGACATAAAAGATGACTTGGATGCATTTGAGTTGGTAGGGAGACTTTTCACAAACTGAAATCTGAAAGTTATTCGAGGTGGGAGATACAGTGATGATAAGGAATTAAGCATGGCTAGAATATCATTGTAATAAAGTAGCAGCAAATGACAAAGGATAAAAAGGATCACAGGAGGGCATGGGGAGAACAGTAAATCATTCAAGTTGGACAGCATTATTTTGTAAGATTTCTGAGAATAAAGATCACACCAAGTCACTTTTTTTAGAGTTTTATACCCATTAAATAAAGACATTACCTCTGTGTCCTGAAATTCTTGTTTCAGTTTATTTAATCTTTTAATCCTCTATGGAATGGAGACCAATCGTTTGTTACTTTACTCAAAATATATAGATTTCTCCCTGCCTGAATGATTCTGGGATTATTTGAAAATTGCTAGACAAGTCCTATCCATATTCTGAGAACCTTTAGGGCTTTTTCAAAATTATTAACACAATTGTATCTAACATGAGTGAAGCAGAATAAACCAATCCTCAGTCCTTGCCCAAATGGGAACTGGTTTCCCTACTTGTCACTGTCATTTTAGGAAAGGTACAGTTGATACATATTTTAATCATCTATTTATGTCCATGAGAAGTACAAAAGCTGGATGCTTTATTGTCCTTCAAGAAGCTTGCTGTCTAAATAAAAGTAAAGGCATCATATGCCTTGTCATAATAAAGTCTTTGAGGAGCGAGTGAACAGGGCAGGTATGACAGGTAATTGGGAAAACGAGGGTCTACTTGTACCAGTTTTGCTGCTAAATTTATATCTTGGGAAAACACCTTAGTTTATTCAGCTCTCAATGTCTCATCTGTTAGAATGAGAAGTTTGAACTGGGTGGACTTTAAGGTCTTTCTGTATGTCCGTGCTTCCAGCCTGCAGGGAAATGGCCAATCAAGTGGTGGAGTGATGGATGGGAAGGTGTAGCTGACCAAAAGGAAGAGACCAGACTGTTGCAGAAATCCTGTTTATCTCACAAAGGTTTTTTAAAAATAAGTTGATCTTTTTTTCTTTATAAGGTGACTTAATTGTTGCATTACTAATTGCCTGCTTTCAAGGTTAATGGGCATTTCAATTTCAAATTGTCCTTAAAAGCTTTTCTGAATTGGGGAAGGGCTCGTCTGGTCATTTGCAAGCCCAGCTGCAGTCGATCTGTGCCTGTGCCCTGTGGTCACAATTATGCTCCCCTTTGGCCCTATTTCCTCCACTAACAGAGTGAATTTAAAGAAAAAGGTAACCCAGGAGTCTGGCTGATTTCCTAGCCAGAGCCTAACGGACTGGGGTAGGGACTCAGAGTCTGAGGTTCTGGTCCTTAGCTTTATGGGTCTGTAGCTGGTCAAGTTTTCAGAAAAGGACACATGTTACAACATTTAAAGCACATCTTGTGTCCCAAGTATTTCTACACTTCTGCTTATCTTTCCTTGGCAATATAGGAAATAGACATCCCATTATTAGCTAACAAGTGTTGAATTCTTACTTCTTGCCATGTACTGTACAATACTTTGTATGAATTATTAAATTCTTATAACAACCTAGCGAGTTATGCATTGTTACATTCATTTTACAGGTGGGGAAACTGAGGTGCAGAGACTTTATGCTAGGGGGCACAGTGGAAGTGCATAGCAAGGTCAAATCCAGTTCTTCTGAGTGTAAAACCTTTTTTTTTTTTTGCCACTGCACCAACCTGATTTCTTTGTTTTGAAAAGATCTAACCCATGTTTTAATGACAACGACCAGCTTCTTGTGTCCACTTTACCTTCTTTTAACTTGTTACAGCACTAGCTCCGCTAATGAACCACTCCGTGTTCCTTGATTTTTTTTCTCTGCTCAATACATATTTGCTCAGCTTCTTTGTACTGAGTGGCACTTGTTTCTGTTAACTTTATTCTCTTGGTTCTGATCATGTCACGATTATGTACCTACAGCCATTTCGAATTCTGGTGGGTGAGCAGAGCTCAGTTCTGATGGCTCCTTTAAGCCCAGAAACATCAGAATGGCCTAAGGAATTCTAGGGCTCTGTGGCCTTACCCAGCCATCCCAGGAGCTGGCTCTGGGCATGGGGCAGCTCTGCTCCTGGCCAGGCTGGCTGGCAGTGGAGAAACAGAGCACATACCTGCAGTGCAGTCTGGCTTCTGTGCCCAGCAAGACAAGGTGGCTTAGTGTCCATCTGGACTCAGTGATCACCCCCTGGGAGGACAAAACCTGAATTAGCTTGTCATGGCTGAACAGAAAAGGGCATTTGTGTATTCTGAGGCCTGGCGAGTAGAGAAGCACTTGCCAGCATTTTGCTGAGTTATATCTTCTCACTCCATGGCTAACCTTATTTATTTTTAGCCTCACTTTTTCTGATTACTCAATTGTCTTGAACAACTTCATGAGAAAAATGATATCTCTGTCAGACTATTATAGAGGAATGTCTTTCTGGAGCTGTAGTGATGTAAAAATATTTTATTTTCCTGGATGTCACCAAATCTTTGTGACCTCTTGGGGAATGTGTCACAATAATGGAATTTGCTAAGGGATGATAGTTTGTTCTGGTCTTAGCTCATCGTAGCTCAATGTTTAACTTAGGAGAAAGCTGTCTTTGCAGATGCACTAAAATGGACATGCTGCTGTGGAAGCATCTACTGGCCCATTGCCATAGAAACAGAGGTGGTCCTTACTCAGGAACATATATGCATGTAAACTACTCTCCTTTCCTTTGCTTTATCTTTTATCCACTTTCATTGAGGAATTGAAGACATAGATGTCAAAGGAATTAAAAAATCTGTCCCCCCTCATTTCCACTTCCCCAAAAATCTGGTGGTGAAGGGGAGCTAACTCACTCTATGCTGATACAATACTCAGAGGCTGAGGCAGCTTTGAAGAGCCCATTGGAACACACTATTCAAATAAGGGGCCAAACCATGGAGAAACCTGAGGTCAGCAAGGGCATATCCAACCTGAGGTGGTCAGTGAGGATGGGTTCCGAGGCTAAGTAACTGGAGTCCTTTGGTACTTGGTGAGCAGAGGATTCAAATAAGAACACAGAGACCAAAAGAGAGTGTGAGAAAAACAGAACCACATTTGGCAAGGCCCTCTGCATTCTGTTTGGAAAGGAGGGAGGGTACCAAACATTTTTGGTTGGAGGACAAGTGTGCCCTGAAATTTTCTTGAGGACTAAAGATGTGTGAGTTTTATGACTTTATCCAGACTATTCAGGTCCACTTTGGGATTAGGTTGAATTATAGACGTCACAACTGCAGTTAGGAATATTACACATAACACCGACTTCCCCAGGCCTTACCACTTTGTGCATGTGTACCATCAGTGAGAATTCAGATCACATGGGTACTCACTTCCTCCCGCCCATTTAAGGCCACGGTACCTCACGTTGTTGTTATGGCCTGATGTGGCTTGGGGACTCCTCAGGAGGGTGTGTCACAGGTTCACAACAGTTCTGGTGCCATACTGGCTGGGAATGGCTGCCATTTTTGTGGGTTTTCTGGTTTTTCCTTGGTACCACTCTCATTTCCTCTTATTTTATTTGCCTGGCTGCTGCTTTCATTGAAGTCCATGGCATCTACCTCATGCCTTGGCCTCTTTTAGACCCTGTTGTCTTCTCCTATTGAGACCACGGTCTCCCTGTGGCTGGTACAGTTCCCACTAAGCACCTGCCTCAAGTGCACTGGAGTCTTCTTGATGCTAAAGCTTCATCATGGTCTGTGATGAAGTATCTGGGAGGAAGATTCTTGTTCCCCACCATGTTGTTCACCTATACCAAGGCTGGATGTTCATGACATAATTTCTTTAAAGGTTTTGATGAAGCAGCTTTTTAGTATTTACTTACATCTTCTTCTTCCTCATTCCCTGAGGGATCTGCAGATCAGGCTGTGAGGAGGTTTTAGTGAGAGTCATCCTTGTGGCTTCTGTAGTTTTGTTAATGGATTGAATTTACCTGATTCCTTCTTTCCTTGTGATAAATTCTCCCCCAGGCTGCTCCTTTATGTCTCATGAAAACAGAATTCTGCAGAGTCCACCCCTGCACTTTCTAAGACATGCCCAAGCACTGAGAACGCCAGTGCCGGCTCACTCTGGACCATGGCTGTCATGGGTCCTAGGCCAGTGGCTCTCCTTTAGGAAGTGAGAGACTCTGCCTGCGGTTGTGGTAGGCAGCTGAGACTTACTGAAAAAGGCGCTGCAGTGGAATCACAATGCACATTCCGAGTGCAACTCTGACACCAGTTCTGTAGACTTGGGCAAATCCCTTAGTATCTTTAAGGTTCAGTTTCCTCATCTTTACATTTGAGTTAAAAATTTCTGCCTCGTAAAGCTGTTTATAAAGTGAGAAAGCTAATAAAGTATTGTTATGGTTAACTCAATTGTAAGAAAATTATAGGTAACCTTAATAAGAAACCGAGTGCAGTATTCACGGTACAATCTTGTGGTTCATTTGGTCATTAAAAAGTCTGTGAGTCTTGCCCAAGAGACAGAATGTTAACCCTCTTGTCATGAACAGATTCCATAGATTCCCTTTATTCTCTCTGCACTCATTTTTTTCCTATGGCTGCTATTATGGTGACTTATGATGAAATAGGTAAGGACCACATAGGGGGCTCCTCTGGGCCACCTTCTCCTTTCCCTGATGTGGGGCCCGGGCTCTAACCCCTGTGTCCTTTTGGAGCTGGTGCTCTGTCTCTGGGGCAGAGCTCCAGCCTTGTCACTCCTGCTCCAGTACTCACCTCTGGCTTTGCTCCAGCTTTCATCCTTGACCCCAGTCTCTGGGTCCTCATTTCAACTTTAGTCCTGCCCAGAGCAAAGTGCCCACCTCAGGTCCTGCTTTCAGCACTGACTTGGGTCCTAATAATGGTTCTCATTTTATTTTATCAGCTTGAACAACAGGAGCTGGCACCTTCTCAAGGCACAAGTTTCCAACTATGTATTTAATAAAATTGGTGCTGCCTTGCACCAATGGGAAGTGACCATTCCACCCTTGCCCCTGCCAAAAAAAAAAGTGATTCTCTACAGAGAGTTCATGGGACATGAATGACTATTATAAAATGTAATAACCCCCCAAATAATGGAAAACATAATGAGAGACCTCTCTGGGCCTGCTGGTGCTGTCTGTCACTGTAGATATCTATTTGGATCTTTTCATAGGGAAATAAAAACATTTTTATTTGGTTAGGGAGGACTTTAAATGAATCTGTGTATTCAAGGAAAGCAGCAATAATGAGCTCAGAGACAGAGAATTCATATCAGAAGGGCTTGGGGATGAGTAGGAACAGGAGGCCTGAGGAGCCAGGATTAGAGGAGACAGGAAGTCAGAAGAGGGGCAAAGGTCAGTACAGAAAGTTGAGGGTGCTGCTAAGGAGGCAGGTCCCTGCAGGGATATTGTACAAGAGACCACAGGCTCTGCAAGCTGAAGTTGAAAGGGATTTACTGCAGAGGGACTATGTCTGTGGTGGACAGGCAGGGGGAAGCCAGCAGAGCTGAGGCTAGATTTGCACCTGGACTAGATAGTCCTTTGCATCCCCCATTTCCATGTGAGTTGAGAAGTTGGAAAGCTGAGCACATGTCTCAAATGAGAAGCTGTGCTCAGCTGATACCTGAAGTATCGAGTGTATCAGGTGCTCTGTGAAGAGAGTGATGATGGTGTCTTCATATTTTAACTCAGGACAAGCTAATTAACATGAAACCTCACTTCTGATTTGCCTCACCTTGATGGCCATGTGTGTTTTGGTGCCCCTCCACAGTTTAGAAAAAAGAAAGTGTGCACATGAACGCATTGCATCAAGCTCCATGGCCTGAAGACAGGAGCTCTGCTGGAGAGGAGAAATATTGCTTCTCCCACTTACTGCCTCCCCACTCACCACTATGACCCTTCTCCCTGACTTTACTTCTGGGTGATGGTAATAGCCAGTTAATTTTAATTGATACTACTAGTTTTGGGAAATGCTGAGAAAGATCCTGTTTAATCAGATTTAAAACATAATACCAGCTAACATTTATTGAGCCCTTATTTGTTGTAGTCACTGTTTTGTTAGATTCTAATGCATAACCCTGGATCATGTAATTCTTGTACAAGGGCACCATTATCATCACCAGTTGACAACTGAGGAAACTCAGGCTAATAGTGGTCAGACAATTTCTCCAAATATTCAGAGCAGCTAAAAAGCTGATCTTAGCTGACACCGAGTCTAACACCAACGTATTTATTACCAAAATATTCTTCTCCATTTTAGGGTCTCTTGAGATACAAGAACGACAGGCCCAAGGGATGTAAGGAAGTGGGGCATCCTAAGCTGCAGTCCCTTTATCCTCATCCAGCTACTCTGAGCGTCAGCCATCTTTTAAAATCTTTTTCCTGGACTATGGAAGGAAGGCATACACTTAGTTTAATAGTAACATCTTTTCTCAGTTATTGCTACTTGAAATCTCAATGACAAGATACCATTATGTACTGTTGTCGGTGGTTTATCATTTTGTTACCTAGGTTATGGAGGCTGTTGTTCAATATAAGAGTTTATAACCTCCGGCATGCAAGGCTATGGATAAAACCCTATAAAAGTTTAAAAAACATTCTCTCTTGTTTAATGAGGTTTTTAAGTGTATATGTAGAGGGGATCGAGTCTCTTTTAGAAGCCTTTGGCAAGAAGTTCTAGAAGTTTTTAGCTGGGGTGAACTTGAAATGTGGAGATGAGCTATTACTCAGTTGGTCAGTAAGTTAAGTGAGTTCAACATTTGCAGGAAGCTTATTGCTCTCTTGCCAGTTTTGTCTTCCACTTGCTTGGAGGCAGCGAGAGCAAAAGGCCTGATGGTCAGGGCCAAGGACAGCCTTCCTCGGAAAAAAGGAAAATGGTCTCTTCTGGCAGCGAAGTGAATTCCAGCAGAGTCCTCAGAGTTCAAAGGGAGATGCTTGGGATGAAACTATTAATACTGTCTCTCAGATAAACAACCATTCTGCCTGGGGGCAAAGTTTAACTCTCATAGAAAGCATCAATATAGAGAAATTAAAGGCTCCTCAAAGAAGAGAGACAGAAGTTTCAGAAGAGGCACATGAAGTGGTGTTTCCTGTGGGCACCAGGCGACTTCTGTGTTTGAGTTGGCTGGAGTGCATTCTAGAAGTCACTCAGCTTTTCCATGCCTTTGTAATCCCATTTTCAAAATGAAAGTGTTGGGGCTAGATGATTTCCAAGGGTTTTTTTTTTTTTTAACTTGCAGAAGTTCTATGGTTCTGGAAAATTCTTGGCAAGAGTTGAATTTATTGATAAAGTCTTTTTACCAAGATTTTGAAATTGTGTCTTTCTATAATTAGTATATAATGATTATTCATAAGAATGAGAGAAATGTGTTATTATTTTAATAGTTATATTGGGTAAAAGTAGTTATATTTGTAATTGTCAGGAAGGAGAAGAATTTCTTCCACCCTTATATGAGACAGTTTAACAGGAGGAAAAAAACAAGGCAATTGCATACATGCAGGAAAATGAGAAAGATTCCAAACCAAAGACAGGCAACATCAGGTATATCTGTCATTCTGGACTAAGGAGAAGGAGGTCGAGGTTTGGAACCTGAAAGGGAAGTAAGGAAATTGGCAGGAAGATGAGAGTTAATGTTTGGTAAAGAAATATTTGCTAGGCCATACAGAGACAAAGGGACACCCAGAGGACTTTGATCAGATGGGTCTTGGTAGGTTTTCCCCTGTCTCACACTAGTTTATATTAAACTAGGTACCAGTGGTGATAGCTCCCTTCCTGGAGCACGTCCTCTATCTAAATTCTTTTTGGCAGTTAAGGGGAAGGTCAAAGACTCTTCCCGAGACTTTTTGGACATTGATTGTTTTCAGCTGGCAATATTTCCCTTGCCAGAGAAACGCACTTTGGGGTGGCAACTTTTGCTTTTCTACACAGTTAACATTTCTATAATGGTCTTTCTAATGTTCCAAGGGTCCAGTTCTGCCCTCTCAGCTCAGCATCTTTTCGGAGGAACAAAGTAGACACCTTCATCACACACCATCTTCCTTCCTCTGGTGTCCTCTGTCTTTACCTCTCCCACCTGAATCTCTTTCCAGCTGCCAAACTGCCACGGTAATGACCCAGATGCAACCTGGTGTTTTTTCCTTGCCTCCACCTCCCTTGGTCATATGTCTTAAAGATGTCAGGCTTGAGTCCAAAGGGGACTTAAAACTCAAGGTGGCTTCATGGGTTTATAGCTCAGACAGGCTTTACCTTTCTCCTCAAGACTGTTTGTAGTGGGCAAGACTGTTGGTAGTGCAATCAGTTGGTAGTTTCAGACTGGCCTGAGAACGCAGTCCCCACTTATTACATTGGATCACCTGGAGAATGCTTTTGGAATTCCAAGTGATAATTTAAGATTTAACTTTTTGGAATGTCATGTATTTGTAGATTAGGGACTAACCAACCTAGTTAGTGAGATAAAGAAGGTGAGATCTTTATTCTTAGAAATGTGGGTTTCCTGTTTATGCCAATTGTCCTCCTTTCTCTTTTCTCATTCATATCTGGCGTAAATAAAATGACGTTTGCCACCTTATTACATGTGTTGCAGTTAGTAGTCTTAGTTATAGGCCTTAGGAAAATAATAGGATGTATGAAGTCCTTAGATAATTTGTAAATGTCATGAAAGCTCATATTTCTTACTTTTGTCCCCTTGAGATCTTTTTCTAGTTGAATTGGCTATTATGCCTGTTTCATTTCATTGGTACTGACTACCCTTCGGCGGAGGTGCTAAGAAGCTTTAACACTGCACGGTGGGAAGGGGCTGGGGCAGAAGCAATGGTTCTAAGACAGCCTTTGAGGAGAAAACATCTGAAATAATGCAGATGTTCTGGCAGGTGGGTGCATAGCCCTAGAATTTGAAGGCTTCTTTTCTATCTAAGGGCATTCCTAGCAACAAAGACCCATCTTGTATTAGCTCCCTCTCTCCTAGATTGTATAAAATAGAATGTTCACCTTTTCTTGTGATACATGTGAGATAAGCAGTGAGGAATTCAACTTTTTATACAAGGGACTTCTTATAAACTGAAGGAAAATTTTAAAATAATAGTCAGGGAATACTTTTCCAGGCCTAGGTTAGGCCTGACCCTATGTTTCATCCAGTTACTTGTTCTGCCTGTTTTTATAGGTCTTAAAAAAACACCTCTTAGATGAATCAGAATTTGGGGAGGTACAGGATGAACATAAAAAGCAGCAGGGAAGAGCTGTCTATCAAAGGTTCCTTGGAGGAGGTGGATCACTCCAACAGTTTCTTTTCTCCTTTGAAGTCTGTATTTGTTGTCTGTCTTTTGTGGAGTGTCAAACTGGGAGGACTAAGGGCTCTTGAATAGGCCCTTTCTCCGGCTCCCTCCGCAGCCCCTGCTGCTCCCGCTGAGGGCCCCCACCCACTGCGCAGCTGAATTGACTAAGAAAGGGAACGGACAACAGGCACAGCAGCCAAACAAGCTGTGTCAGTTTCCCTTTCTTCCCCTTTGAGTTAATAAAGAGCTATTGCTAAGCTTACACGGTTCACCTGGGTTTGTATTCAGCCAGGGCTTGCTTTTTCTTTTTTTCCCCCATCCCTGATACTTGTCCATTCCTGGTCCATTCCTGGTTCACTATTCCTTTCTTTGCCCCTAGCCTCTGAGACTAATAAACACAAGCCAATCGCAGGCCTGCTTTCTTAACTGTGTGAGTCCATCAGCACTAGGGACTGCCCTGGTTGACCTTTTGTGTAATTAAAGGGAGTGCAGTTATGGAAAAGCAAGTGAGTTCTGCTATGTGTTGTTCTTTGGGCGACAAGTCCATAAAATAGGGCAGAACGAGATTAGCATGTTTAAGGCATCAGCTGTACATTTGTAGTCCCAACAGAATTGAACACAGTTGGGAACATGGGAAATTTAGTTCAGTTGTATATTAAAAGAGTTACTGGGGGGTACTTTTCCTGACATTTGAATCAGGCGAAGCTGAAAATTTATTTGGCTTCAGACTTAATTTCTTCCTCTAGTCTTGGAATCTTGGCAGAATAGCTATGGATGATTACAGCAGCAGGAGAAAATAAAGTTTACTTCTTTAGTTTAGTTTAGGCATTCTAACGGACAAAAATGGGCAAAGGCAAAGCTCTCAGCAATTATGTTTTCTTGGAAGGCACAAAATTAGAATAAAATTAGAGAATTCAAAATATTTGATTCATGATCTAGTATCACTGATAACTGGCATTGGGCAAGTCATTTAATTACTTTGTGCTGTAGTTTAATTTATTACAATAAATATGGGAAATTCAAATTAAAACATGATATAGCATAGTGTATTTACTTCTGGAGATGTAATTCACATTTTAAGTAGGTCACTGAATAGGTATTTGACACTGGACTGGTTACCCTTTTGAATCTCGGTTGGCTCATCTATGCCATGTGGATAGTAGTAATAGCTATGCCATAGGATTAATGTGCAATTAAAAGAGAATGCCCCCTGGCTGGTATAGCTCAGTGGATTGAGCACGGGCTGTGAACCAAAGCATTACAGGTTTGATTCCCAGTCAGGGCACATGCCTGGGTTGCAGGCCACAGCCCCCAGCAACAGCACATTAATGTTTCTCTCTCTCTTTCTCCCTCCCTTCCCTCTCTAAAAATAAATAAATAAAAATCTTTTAAAAAGAGAGAGAGATAATACATATATTACCCTGGCCCTGGCTGGTGTACCTCAGTGGATTGAGTACTGGCCAGCGAACCAAAGGATCGCGGGTTCAATTCCTAATCAGGCCCTTTCTCCAGCTCCCTTTGCAGCCCCTGCTGCTCCCGCTGAGGGCCCCCACCCATTGTGCAGCTGAATTGATTAAGAAAGGGAACAGAGAACAGGCACAGCAGCCAAACAAGGTGTGTCAGTTTCCCTTTCTTCTCTTTTGAGTTAATAAAAGAGCTATTGCTAAGCTTACACGGTTCACCAGGGTTGCGGTCCAGGTCACCACTAGGGGATGCGTGAGACGCAACCACATGTTGATGTTTCTCTCCCTCTCTTTCTCCTTCCCTTCCCCTCTCTCTAAAAATAAATAAAGCTTTAAAAAAAAGGAGAGAGAATGCACATAGAGTGCTTAACATAGTACTGGCTCATAGTGCATGCTTAATAAATATTATTATTCATGGTGTTATTGAATAATAATTATTCAATTGTTATTATATCATTTTATTGTATAAAAAGATAGTAGAGGGTGAGGATTGCTTCTTAGAGTGGGTGGCTTTGAATGAGATTTTGATTGGTGGGAAACTGCAAACATATGAATCAAACTGGACAGAAATACTAGCCTGGACTTATTATCAAATCATGACAGGTTTCCCAGAGAGAAAGCAAAAGTGTGTGAAGCCACTTGAGGGCTAAGCTTGAAACTGGCACAGGGATATTTCTACCCATCCTATTGTCCAAATGAGTCATTAGGCAAGTTTATTTCAAGAGGTAGGGAAATAGACTATACTCTGTTTTTAAAGAACATATTTATTTTTATTTTTAGAAAGGAAAAGGGAGGAGGAGATATATCAATGTGTGGTTGCCTCTTGAGTGCTCCCTACTGGATGTAAGAAACTTCTAAATTAATAGACTATACTCTTGATGGGAGGAACTGCAAAGCTGCATTGTGAAGAAGTCAGTCCCAGGAGACTGTCCATCAAAACCATGAGTACACTGAAACTATCACATTGGTATAGCTCAAGTTGAACTATTCACATGGCAGATATTTATTGAGAACTTACTATATTCAAGTCACTATTCCAGGCCCCCCCTTTTTTGCCTCTAGGAAGTTTCCTACTAAATAGGGAGATAGACACCCAAATAGCTAGCTAGCTAGGACACAGAGGGATTATATTCTGTGTAAGTTATACATTCATTCCTGCCTTTCTCTGACCTTCAATAAGGACATTGAAGGTCAGACTTAGACTCGGCCTGTCCTAGTTTTTTAGCTAATCTATACCAAGTCTGGTCAGCAGGTAGGTTTAGAGAGTTTTGCTGCTTGGAAGGGGCTTCCTTGTTTATTTAAAATAATTTCATTTCACTCCTTTCCTCTGATCATTTGCTTTATTACAATGAAACATTTTTTGTTCCATGGAAGAGCCCCAAATCTTTCATCAGTCTCTTCAGGTGTCCACAGACTTCAGTCAGCTACTTTAGTCCATGTGCCCCAGATTTTTGTGCCTAAATCATGGTGTCTTTATTACCATGGTGTTTTAGCTTTTGAAATATTTCTCTGTTAACACCCACATAACTCTGCCTATTGCTTGGAACAAAGGGCTACATTTCACCCTACTGCCTATCTGTAGTTTTCTAAAAATCCATTCATGTTAGTATTCCTCTTGTCCTATATTTTAGAGATCAGTAGAATGTTTGCAACTCATTACACAGGGAATCGTGTTCCTTATAAGCAGAAAGGAGGAATTATACATGAAATCACCAACTTATTTTCTTCCTTATCCTTGGTGTAGGAGTTGTTCTATTTTTCAATATTCTGCCCTTTTGATTATTGGAGATCTAAATGAATTTTCAGTAAAGGCACTGAGTGATGTGAAACTATTCCTATTTTTTGATATTTATATTATTTAAATTTGATGTTGAATATATGAATTATAGTTTTTTATATTAATAGCATTTTTAAATTTTATGATCCTTCTTTGAAAAATAGGATTTCTTTTGGGAACAACAGTAGCTGTGGATCAAATCACTGGTACTCTTTAGGGGAGAGCTCTGGGTCCTCACACTGTATATGCCCCTTCCTATGAAGACTGGACAGATCCTCTCCATGTCCATAGACTACAGGACAGACTTTTTCCATATCCCTGCCTTCAGAGTTCCCAACCCATTGCTGGCATTTAGTGGAGATGTAAGATGAAGCTAGAGTGTAAGGGGGTGATAAAATATGTGGATGACTTGGGTCTAGAGCAAGGAGCCTCTTAAGTTTGATTCACCAAAATGAAAGATAGCTCAAGGATGGTATACAAAGTGGAATTGTAAAGTAGTATGAGTTCTTTTATCAAATCTGCAAGAAATACATCTCATTATGTTATTGTCAGAAAGGGAGCCATACTGAATAATCTGTTTTAAAATCAGAAGAGCTGAGAAATAACCCAGAAAGCTTTCTGTATTTTATTGCGTCCTCAACTCAAAGACAAAAATGATATCTTACAATCTGACAAATTTGTCCCTCCACAGGAGGAAAAGAATAATACTGTTTTTAACCTCAGTGGCAAAGATCATCAATATACAGAAGAGGAAAGAAGAGGAATGTTCTCAAGCTGCTTAGAAATGTTGGCAGTCACAGAAGCATAGTTTCAGGCTGCTACCAGGAGACTCAGTGAGTGAGTGGGAGAGAGAGAGGGTCTTGAGCAGCCCCCCTCCATTTCCCCTGTGTCGCCAACATAGGAAGAATGGAAAACTTCATTTTTCTCTTCAGTCTTGTTTCCTTCCCTTGAGAGGGCTGCTGATTGACCTATGCTTTCTAATTATAGAAAAGTAAAGCCTATTTCATCAACTCAAATAAATTCTGATCCCATTTTATGTTCAAACTCACTAGCTCATATTCCAACACATAGATAGCTCTGTTGACATAATTGATCTGCAGACACTGATGATCTAAGGTTTGAGCCTAGCAATGACACATGTACTCTGTGATGGGAGTATGTATGTGTAATTACCTAAGACTTACGTTATAGTGTCAGAAGAACTGACTTGCTTTGTTTATGTTTAATTATATAAATACCATATTTAATAAGGTCTTAGCAGGGACCGTAAAGGTCGTTGAGTTCAACATCTCACTCACTGCAGGAATCCCTGACAGGTGGCCCTGAGTCTCTTTCTGTGGGAACGCTTCTGGTAACAGTGAACTAACTTACTTGGATGGCCAAAAGAATCCATTCCATTTAGGTTGTGAAAGGTTTTCTTTATACTGAGACAACATCTACCATGCTGTAACTGCCACTGTGAGAGGCACATTCCATCCTCTGGATTTATTTTTAACCATTTTTTTCATGTGACTGCCTCCAGGTACATTATGATGATTCTCAGGCAGTTCTTGAGTTTTTCTTCTTCAAATTGAGCAGCCTGAATTTCTTCAGCTGGTTCTCAAATTTAGTGATTTTTATATATTTCATACGGGACATCGAATGATCAAGCTATCAGTGATCAGTTAATCATTATGTTCTGTTTACTCTCGAATGAATAGAATTATCACCTCCCTTGTTGGGCAGGGCATCCTTCTATTAAAGTAGATTAAGATTGCATTAGCTGCTTTGGCAGCCTGGTTTTCCAAGTTCACAATTTTCTAAGATCCAAAGTAAACCAAGTCTTCCCCATACTCTCTTCATGCAGTTGGTATTAAATTTTACCCAGTTCAGTACCATTCGTTTAGGCCGGTTTCATCTTTCTAGCCTTTCCTTATATTTTTGAAGTTTGATTTTTTCTCTCTGACACTTTTGTTATTTTTTCCAGTTTTTTTGTTATGTGCATATTTTGTAAATTTGTTGAACTATTCTTCTCCATGTGTTGTTGATAAAAATGCTGAAAAAACAGGATTTGGTCATCCACCAGGATCTCCCTTAAGCTGTTTTTCCATCTTTTCACCAGGATTTTGTAAAGGTCTTTGTTGAGCACCCTACTGAAATATTTGGTCATATCTGTGATCAGAAAGTATTTTTTATTGAGAAAAATAAAGTATGGGTATATACTATATACAATTTTGTAATTGCTTCCCTTGGCTTTCTTCTCCTTTTTTCAGGTTTCATGCCCCATGCCACTTAACTATGCAAACATATATTTATTGGTAAAACCTGCATTTACAACACTTTCTGAGGCCCTCCACCCAATTAATTTTTTCTATAGGTAGTATTATACAATGTAGCTCTGAAAATATTTTTACTCTTAGATTATGTCTGACTCTTGACTTTGACTTTGCTCTCTGCAAATTCTCCTGCCTGAATTTATAAATCCTTGCTCTGCTAACAATTTTACCCTTAACAGAACTGTGTTCTTTAAATTTCCTTTCCAACGTTCACATTTATCCATTAATTTCCACTCTCTAGTCTTTAATATTCCCAGTTCTCCTAGCATCTGCAGGGTTGTTTTTAAAGGAGTTTTGGGAAGTGTGGCGCATTTGATGTTCCTTGTGGTTGAAATGAAGCCACGGCTGGGGATGGTTATGGCACCTGCTTAAAGGCCACATAAATAACATTCTGTAATATTTGGGAGAATAAGTCATAGTGAATGCTTTTCTCTGGCTGAACCTTTATGAAATACTGGCTAGAATTCAGGTATAGGGATAGAAGTTGCTTACATAAATGAGGAGACTAGTTTAAAAAATAGCTCTTTGGAGAACAAGGAATTAGACACCAAGTAGATAAAAATCACACTTCTCACTGTCTCTCTGCTTGGGCTGTACTTGGCTAAATTCGTGTTTGTATGATACCTTTTGTCTATCTAGACCAGGATAGGCATTACCTAGTTAAAGATATGGGATCGTTCTAGGTCATTATTTCTCCAACTGAGCAAAACCAGTGGCTGGGCAACAAGTTCCTAGAAAGAAAAGTTATTTAATATGACAACATCAGTTCTTTTGGATAATGAGTAAAAAGTTAGAAAATGGATAGTAGTATTGGGAGATAAAATAGCAAAATAATGCTAGTGATAACAATAGCTAACATTTATGTAAGTCTTATTATGTTCCAGGAGTGTGCCTTCTCATTGAATTCTCTTAACAATCTTATGAGGTGTGTACTATTATATTCACTCTTTGACAGTTGAGAAACTGAGGCACAGACATTTTTTATCCAAGGTCAAGCAGCTAAGAAGAGGTAGAGTTGTAAGTAGCTGAGTTAGGCAGCCTGGCTCTAGAGCTTCACTGTCCAGTATAGTAGCCACTGGCCACATGTGATAATTAAGCACTTTAAATGTGACTAGTCTGAATTGAGATGTGTTATACAATATATACACTGGGAACTGAAGACTTCATATGAACAAAGAATGTGAATTGTTCTACTAGTAATGTTTATATTGATAACACTTTAAAATAATATTTTGGATATATTGAGCTAAATAAAATTTAAAAATTATGTTTACTGATTTCCTTTTATTTATTCCAATTGTTTACTAGATAATTTAAAACTACATAAGTGGCACATTCTTTTTCTGTTGGATAGTGCTATTCTAGAGATTAACTGCTTCTTTGGAAACAGACAGACAAGCAAACTTTAGTTTGGGTAACATCATAAAGTTAAAGAAGAATGAAGGAAGATACAGAAAAGAACAGCTTGTTGAGTTGAGTTGGGTCCTGTAAGGAAAGGAGGCTGTTTATAGGGTATATTATACCTGGAACCTGTAAAGGCCACAGAGTCAATTTTGGGCAACTTTGAAGTCATTAATTTCTCCTTGAAATTACGAGTAAATATTTGGTCAATAATAAGTTGATTTTCTAGAGACCAACAAAAATCTCAAAGAGCATTGATTTTGGTCCAAAATATAAAACCAAGAGTGAACAATCAAGTAAATGGTAGGATGATCTAAAAGAGTGGTTTCAGGTGATTTTACAACAGGGAGGACTGGAAAGAGATGCAACAATTTTTGTAGTTAAGTAAACGGGATCAGGATCATTCCTGATGAGGTGCCAGGTTAAGTAAGGTTTAGCTGGTGAGCACCAGTGTGGTTGCACAGTTGTTAAACTACAGTTGGCCCTTGAACAACATGGATTTGAACTGCATGGCTCCACTTACACATAGGTCTTTTTCAGTAAATTAGTGGCTGGCCTTGTGTATTCCCCCAGTTTTGCATCCACAAATTCAACCAACATGGATCAAAAGTAGTATTTTTTTTCTGTGGTTGGGAAAACATGGATGCAGAAAGCTGACTGTATGCATTGTTCCATTTTATATAAGGGACTTGAGAACCTAGCGATTTTGCTATCTGACAAGAGTCCTAGAATTAATGCTCCAAGGATACTGAGGGACACTCTAGTTAAAGTTGTTGGAGCATCAAAAGTTATACTTGGATTTTTGATTGTGCAGGGGGTCAGCACCCCAACCCCTGATTGTTCAACCCCTGATTAGCACATAAAGGGCTAATGTCTCACAGAACAGGGACCTGGGACCCTGCTCTATCCCTTCAGTCCTGATTGGCTGGCAAGGGTCAGTTGTTGAATATATTGAATATTATCCATGCTTAAGTGAAACTATAACTTGTAACTTCTCTGATTTCATATAATTTGCAACATTGTGCAATATGAACAGAGAAAGTTGTATTTTCCAGAATAAATTTGGAGAGAGTAAAATATATACTTCACAAGAAACAATTTAAAAAATCCACCTGGGATAGAAGCTGTGTTTGAGAGACATCAGAGTGGGAGAAACTGTTCTACTTGATATAAGAAGAATTACAAGAGGAAGATATAAATAACAATCTCTATATTTACATGCATCTCTACATGTCCATCTATCTATCTCCTATCTCTCATCTATCTATCTATCATCTATCTATCTATCTATCTATCTATCTCTAAAGTCATCAGTAATAGGAGGACAATAGAAGAAGAGGGGGAAAACAGCTGTGGTAATGGTATAGGTCCACTACATCAGTAATGTGGCCCCTACTCAAATAATATGAAAAATTTCTAAGCCCACAAGTTAGATGGAACATGTGGATATTCTCTCTTTATGTAAAAACCAGCTGTGGCTGGACTTCAAATTTCAGTTGGTCTGGGTAGAAAGAACAGTAGCAGACAATCAGGATAAACATGAGAACTTGGAGAGAGACTGAGAAAAACTAACAAGTTGTAAAAAAGTTTAGGAAAGATTTTTGACCATGCCAGTCTAAGAATTGATATTTGGATCAAAATTAATAGGACTGCTCAGGAGTAGGGAGTGCCACCTGATGTGTGGGCTACATGCACATACTTAGCACTTCAAATATCTGTTGAGTATGTTCTGAATATCAGTGTTCTTTGGGAAGGGAACAAGGGAGAAAAGCTAATGAATCCTAGGCTTGGATGAGAAATTACCTCTGATGCTAGTGATGGGAATATAGCAAAAGATGTAGCACCTTCTCTTACTTAGGAGCCTTTTATCCCAGCCACTGTGGATCTTGCAGCCATGACTGTTCATGTTCTGCAGAGGGCCGGGGGTATTGTGGAGTAGATAGATCAAGGCAGGGGGATAGTGGCTTCCTTTAACTCTTTCTCCTGCCACCTTTCCTTTTTCCAACTTGACCTGCCTTTCTTGCAATTTCCTGACATAGGTGAGGTGGGCCAACACTGACCTAAAAAGAAATTCAGAGAAGGCTGGAAAGCATTGAGTGATCGGGATGTAGACAAAAGTTTGGCTAGGTGATCACTCTTGAGAAAAAGAAGCATTCTTAACAAAGTTGGTGAGTGGAATCTCTTGGCTCCAGTTCACTCCTTCTCTTGGCCTCATTTTCTACTCTCTCCTATCTCTGTGTTGACTTACTGTACTTAGAACCAAAAGGAGGCATTCCAAAGGTGACTTGGGCTGAAGCATCCATATCCAGAAGCTGTTCCCACTCAGGTTCTTTTTTTCCTTCCAGGTCAGGGCAAATATAGGGTCACTAGGTTAATGGAATGGGGTTCAAGATTATCATGGCTTTGAGAAGAGTGCCCCTTTGGGACTCCCATTAGTGCGCCCTTGCTCTCTCCTTCCGTCCTTGTCTTCTCCACCCTCTCCTCCACATCATCACGCATTTTGCAGAACAGGTAGTAGAACTAAAGCCATATTTGTTCAAGTACACAGGTGGGGGATAAAAGGGTATAAAACTGAATATGTTAATTTAAGGAGTGTGAGGTCTCATTTGTCATCTCCATTTCTTGTTTTGATAATCATGTTGCTCTCGTTGTCTTTTACTTTTTCTCTTTATTTTGTCTCCTATTCACCTTTCTATCCTCAACTTTTCTTCTCTTTAGTTTAATACATATGAATTCCTGCTCCAGAAACCCATACACTTTAATTAGTATTAATCTAGTTTGTTTTAGTTCTTTTCCAATAAAATGACAAAAAATGAAATAGCACATGTACAGCGTAGTGTAAGCTTGTACTAATTTGTTCCTTCTCAGTAATTTTCAAGGACTTCACATTTCCTACCTGTTTAAGTCCAGACTTGGCACACAGAATCCTCAGTTTCCATTTTTCAAAATGGGAAGAAAAATATATGTGGCTAATAAATATGAAAAGTGTTTGGCCTCACCATGATGAAAGATATGGAAATTAAGACAACCATGACATTATGTTTTCATCCACCAAATTGGCAAAAGAATTAAAGAATATATTAACTGTGGAGTTCAATGAGATCAGCACTTTCTTACACTGCTACAAGAGTGTGAAATGATATGACATTTTTGGAAAGCAATGTATGAAAATGTATTAATGACTTTTCAAAAGTTAATATCCTTAACGGATTCTTTCTTAATTCTACTTCTAAGAGTCTGTCTTTGTGGCATCGGATGTGCAGACAGAGAAGTGCAAACAAATATATATATACACGTATATATAATGTTTGTTATATTAGATATTATATATACACACATATATACATATATACACACTATATATATACATACATACATACATATATGCACACACACTATTTCCTGAGCACTTGCTCTGTGTCCGCCACTATGCTAAGTACTTCATAGGCATCATCTCATTTACCATGTGAGATAGATGCATTACTTACACATTTTAATCACCCAGAGAGGCTAAGTAACTTGTCTAGGGTAACAAACAGCCTAAGGTGATAAGGTCCATTCCAGCCCAGACAATCTTACCACAGAGCTCCTGCTCTTAACTCCCAATGCTGCAATGCAGTATAATGCTTATAGTATGATTTTTCTGTTTAACTTTTGCTCCTTTGCTACACCCTATGAGAGCTTAGGCAAGAATCTTCTGTCTCAGTCTCCATCCTCCAAACCCAGTGTCTGATATTATTTAGGTACTTGATAAATGTCTGCTGAAGAAATAGTCTAACTAAACCTTTATTGTCCTCAGAACCAACGCCTCACTTCTGTTTGAGCTGCTCCCACCACTTTGATTGACCTCTAACCTTATTGGTACCTGACAATAATAATCACAACCACCACCGCCATCATCTTACTGGTCCATGAAAACTTCCTGATTCCTGATTCTCTGATTCTCTGTGACCCTTTCTTTTTCTAAGCCCATAATCAGTTTTTCTTCATTTTGTGATAATTGCATTATGTTTTACATTATTGTCACTTGTGTATTCTAGGTGTCAAAACTATAAACTCTTTCCAATTGGGGATAATTTCCCATTGCTTTTTTCATCCTCCTTAGTATATAGGGCAGGGTTTTTCATGTGGTGTGCTCAGAAATGATTAAATATATGTTATGTTTTTAGAGGTAAATATATAAGGCTAGACTATTCATAAAGCATGTCTCCCAACTAGAGCTATTGATTTAAAAAAAAAAAAAAACCTTTAGCAAAAGCCCTGCAGTATTATGGGATCATTTAAAAAATTATGTTTCCTTTTTTACTTTTACTTTGTACATTTGACTGGGCAAGGTTAGTAATCCAGAGGGTGTAACCCCTTTTCTATGTCCCTATACCCCAATTAAGACCTGAAAGATAAGATTAAATGTCTGTTCCAAACTCAGCAAAACCACCATTCCCATTCACATTACTCCTACTTTCCATCCCTGGGATGAGTGTCTCCAATAAAGTTGGCTGGGAGCCACGTTGGTTTCTGAGTATTGAGCAAATGAGCTATAATTAACCATCTGGATGTTCACCTTTCACCTCATTACATGTATTTTTTTTCACTTTTGGATAAAAACCCACTAGAAAAATTAACTAAACTGGACCCAAAGCAATTCTATCTGTGTCTAATGTGTGTAACTGGCTTTGTACCCATTTGCACCAGCAGTCAGCTTGGGTAAAAAGAAGGGATATACTTTTTAAAAAAAATCTACTGTCCAGTCAAACTTGAAAGCTATGTTTAATCAAATACAACTCATGCTTAAAAAGTAGGATCATAAAAATGATGATGAATTTGTCAACCAATTTGTAAGGATATACAAAATAGAACATTTCCTTGCTTATATTTTTGGCCACATTATGTGGTAAGTAGAGGCACACAATGAATCTGAGAATTTCCTATGTGCCAGGCACTATATTGGGCACTTTCATATTATTGTCTCATAGGATCCTCTTTACGACTATATAGATTAAGAATTAGCATTTTGGCTATCTAGAGAAAAATAAATGTTAGTAAAGTTAAATAACTTGTCTAAAGATCACATTGATAGCAAGAAGTATTTAGATTTGAATTACAATTTCTGACTCCAAATCCAGTTCTTTTTCTATTGATATAGTATGCTTCTTTTTTTTGTACTCATTGCTTTGCTATCTTGTAATTATTTCTTTTAAAACCATGTCAGTTATAAAGAGGAAAGTCTAAATTTTAGATTTTCCTTTGGTGGCCATTATGAAATGGCCACAAGAAACAAGTTATCAAAATCACAAAGAAGGTCGAGGCACCTGAGGATGAAACTCAGTGAGTGTGAGTTTGTAGAAATTTCCGAAGCTCAGTGCCCCTAACTCTTATCAGACAGGAACCTGTCACAGGATTTCTTTAGACCATCATTCTCGAGAATAAATAACACATATCTGCCTCTGTGTGTGGTTAAAATGGGTGGAGTTTTTGGTTTGTGTTTCCATCCCAAGAGCTAAATTAATTTTTATTTGACCTTAAATCATAATAGTAACCAATAATTTTATATAACCTCCTCCCACATACCAAATTGCAGTGCAATCTATTAAATATTCTAGAAACTAACCTTTTGACAACTACTCAGCCAGCATTTTACAGAGTAAACTTAATATTTTACCTTTCTATATTCAGATACATTAACTTCTTTTGAAGGACAGATAGGTCAGTGTGAAAAGCTCGGTAATTCAGACAAGCAGAACTCTTACTTTGATGGTCAGAGCCAGCTTTCCCATGCTGAATTTTCAAGAATATGGGGAATGACTTGAACAGAGTGCAAATCAGCTTTTTGTGTGCCTTGAAAAAGTGGAAGCCTGGAATGAATTTGTCTTCGTTCAGGGTAGATTGATAGAGTACTTGAAATAGCAGAACACGATGGGAGAAATTTTATTTCTTGCAACTGTGAAGAATGAGAAATAGTTAAAATTTTAGAAACCGGGAGCCATATTGATATTTGCAGAAATCCAAACAAAATAGGAGTTTAGATAAAATAAATAGCTCACTTTCTGAACGGTCTGGTGTTGGCCTCACGCTGCGGGCACGGCCTTCCTCGGGGCCCAGCAGAGGTCCGTGTGGGTTCCGGGGCCTCGGAGCGCAGGGAAGCAGCCGTTTCAGATGGCGCCGCCCCTCATTTTTCACTGTACGCGTGCAGTCCACGTATATTTTGAGGTACCTGACATCATCCATCAGATTTACTTATTTATTTTTTATTTTGGGGCACATCTGCAAGCATCTTCTGATTAATGCCTATGGAAGGGATGTGGTTTTGTTAGCATCTGTTACAGAGCTTGTTAAAGCAAACAGTCTTTTTTTTCCCAGGTAAATTGTAAATCATCAAGTAAATTGACTTTATCTCCAAGTAAATTGTACCTACTTGCTGCACCCTCTTCTGTGTGAGCCAGGCGTCACATACTGAATAAATACCAATGGCTGGGCAGATAAAAGGACAGATGGACGACTGCCGTCAGTGTGTATATAATCTTGCCCTTTCGGGGATGTGCCAGAGACCTTGGGGAGGTGTGCACTGTACAGACTTCTGAGTATCGATGCGGCCAGCTCGCCATGCATCTTTAGGACGGTTCGACAAAGAGCCACACTTGCAGAATGTTATAATTGGCTAGTATATGAAAGTTGAATGGCGAATAAGAGAAGGACCTTGGTGGGGAAGGTCTGGTGTGAATGACTCTGTGGTATGGAAAGGAACTCTGTCCAGCTGCCCTTTTGCTCTAGCAGACACAGGCCAGGGACTAAGCCTGACTCTCACCAAGGTGAAAGTCATCTAGGAGAATGTTTTCCTCATGCAAATAGAAAGCTGTGGAATAAATGACAAGGATGATGCCATAAGGCAAGAAAATAGTAACTCATGGTAACCTTTAAAAAAAAATTACGCTCTTTTAATTGGTAGGAGCAAACCCCACCTAAGTTATTTCAAAAGGAAAACCTAACAAACCACAGGACAGAAACAACACAACAGGCAGTTCATTATGAGAATGTGTATGGAGAGGGCTGGAAAGCTGTGAGGAACTGAGACTCCTTCCCTCCGGAGCTGGCTACCTGCCGGGTCTCTCTCCAGGACATCTTGATCTGTATTTCAAAGTCTTTCCGCTTTTCCAGGACACCTGGAGACTTCTACATCGGGCTTCCTCTGCCCTTCCATAGCTTCTGTTTTGAATCATTGTTTTAGGGTGCTCATGACATTGGTTTGTCATGGCCCCCAGTTAATTTCACATTATAGATGAGAGACTTGCCCATCCTGGTTTCGTTTCTTGAGAGGTTTGATGAGCTGGCCTCTTTTTTTCTAATCAGCCCAGAGTCCAGGCACTGGCCAGTTCAAGGACGGGCTGCTTTGTTCAGGCAGCTGCTTGTGGTTAACAGTACCTGTGCTGTGCTGAGGAGCTGGGCCTGTGCGCGGGAGAGGTTAATCTAAAGGAAAAATCGGGCACAATGGATATGGTTACTAGGTGTGTCAAAGGAGGAAGCTTAACTGATTCTGCCTTTGGAAATCATTCACTGAACAACAGGGAAACCTTCTGAACACATTTAATAAGTAAAGCCAATTAGGTATCTGAAGATTTTCACCATGGCCAAAACAGGGGAATCTTGGCCTTTATGCAAGAGAAATGAGGAGAGACATTTGAAAGTTATTCCACCCCACAGGAGAAAAGAATGAAGAAGTTGAGAGAATTAAGGAGAGATGAACTTGCCCTTTGTCACCAAAGATTTGAATAGTAAGAGGCAACTGTAACAATGAGACTGATATGATGGACCTCCGTGGTAGGAGGTCTTTTCTGGGCTCTGGGTAATTTGGATAATCTTTGCTCCACTGGGGAACTCAGAATTATGAATACAAGAAGATATTTCCTTTACAGGCCAAGACATTCTTCCTTTTTGTGTGAAGCATAACGCACAAACTAAGCTGTTTCTTTCTAGTAACTTTGTTAATAAATTGTTATATATGTAACCAACAGAGGCATCAGCATACAGACAAGGACATTGTGTCCTGTCCCATTTATGCCTGAGGCATCTCTGGTTCAGAGTGTGTGTGTGTGTGTGTGTGTGTGTGTGTGTGTAAAAGTGAGAAACTGTTAATAGGCAGGGATTCCATTGCTAATGCATACTCATTTAATTTTGTGGGGCCAAGAATGAAAGCAAATCTTAAAGTTTACCCTTGATTTATCAGTAAGAAAATAAAAAAGAAAGAACATTATGTTTCTTTTATAGACATGGAGGCATTTTGATAATAACTGATAGCATCTAAGTAGTCATCTGTATGTTTTTAAATAAATGGGGCATAGGGACTAACAAATTGAACTGAAGAAAACTTGGCATCAGGCTACTTTTGTGAGTTGCTTGGATTTGTATTGCAATCCTAGGTCATCTTTATACAGGGAGCACTAAAATGATTGATTGATCTCCTGACCAATTATTAAAAACTGTTGGAGGGCCAAAGGGAACAAACTGGTGTAAAGAAATCAAATACATTGAGAGAAGGGAACAATTAGGAATTATCATTCCCCTAGCTTTTCTGAAGGAACATGGAAAAGAAATCTTAACAAAATCAAGTTGCAATCACTTGAAGAGAAGGAGGTTTTTCAACTGGGATGCCTGGCTTCATAAAGAACAGTCCTGTCCTACTAATCTAATCTTTTGAGATGAAACTGAAAGACTGGGTAGATAAAGGAGAAAAATTTATATGTAATTCATTTAGACTGTGGAATGCCTGAGATATTGGGCATCAGAGGCTCATCGCCCACCTGTGGACAAATATAAAGCTGAGTTCAAAGCCAATGTTACTTACATTTCTATCCACAGTCTGGTAGTTGGAGTGAAGTGCATGGATGCTTCATTTGCTTTCTGCGTAGAGCTGGTAGGAAAACTAGCAAAGAAAGAGATGAGTGGAAATCAGCTCCAAAGGTACAGCTGCCCGGCCATACTGACCTTCATTCTCATCATTTCTATGACACATATTCTCAGCCTTATATTATCATTTAACTTAGAAGAGTCATCAATTATTTTGTATAGTTTGATCTTATTTTCCAATTAGCTCATCCCGAGGATGAGGATGATGACTTACACTTCATCTCTACCTCCCATAGCACCTGATAGGCATTTAATAAATATTTGATTGACTAGCAAACAATAGAATCATAAAGAATTGGTTGTATGACCAGAATAGAAGAATACTTTATGGTAACAACGTGTACCAAGTCCATCACTAGTTAACAGCACCAGTGTGCTAGTGAATGGATGCATAGGAGTAAAGCTTAAGGAACTCATGAAAGCCATCTCTGTACTCCTGGGCATGGCTTTGACTTTTACTAGATGACTGCGATCACTCTCTGGGTCGCAGGTAAAACAGGAGGTACAGGTGGGAACTGTAGCGATGACTAAAGGAGGCTTGAGGATATGTGGTACAGTGGTCGAGTGTTTGTACTCTGAAGTCGGACCTAGCTAGATTCTCAAACCAGCAGTGAGCTCAGGTGAGTTAGTTCTCTAGAGCTCATTTCTCTGTTGGTGAAATAGAGAGAGTGATAGGGTTTACTTCACAGGGATATGAGGATCAATTGACATATGCATGTACAGCACCTGGTATACCGTAAGCAATTCAATATTTGAATAAGAACCATCCTAAATGAGAAATAAAGGGGAAGGGTTGTTTCACACTAGATTATGACAAATCATTGCCCATCTTGACATCAGTTTGGTTTAGTTCCATATCATTTTTGAGGGCCTATTATGTGCCTTTCATCAAGGACAGCTCAAGGGCCAAAGGGCTTAACCTGCAGCATAGTGGAATCAAGATACACATAGGGGAGGAGTTCTGGAAGTCAAGGTTGCTGGTCTCATTGGTTTATGTAACTGAGGAAAAGAGGGGACTTTTCCTTGAGGACTTGGAAAGCATTCTGGTTCCACCTCACATTCCCCTATACTGGTTTCATGGTGGTCCTGTTCTGAACTGGACTAGTGTTATCTCCAGACACGCTAGTTAATGTCTGTTCTTTGAGATCTTGAGCTGGCATTATCTAACAGTTTAAATGGTCTTATACAAGATCAACATATTATCACTTTTGAGCAGTAACAAATTAACATCAGAATGTCATTGCTGAGCCGTGGCTCTCTGAGCCATAAGGATGCTCCCATTTTGTTTTGTTGGCACAGATCAGAATTCACAGCCAGCTAATGTGAGTCTGGTAGCTTCAGGTGAGTTTTTACTACCAGTTAAAGATAATGAGGCTGTGTCTAGGACTCATACTTGTCTGAGATGATTCATCTATAGGCAGAGGCCCTGCTGTGAAAGATCCAGATTAGAGATTAGTAAATGCTACGTCTGATTGTAACATAGCTTTGTCTCAGGGAGTCTGATGAGGATGGGCAAAAGGATAAGCTCTGAGCTTCTTTCTGTTTGGAAATGCCAATTGGCATTTTCTTTTAAAGAGCTCTTTTCTGCTTGCATGCTTTGATCAGAGGGAAAGTGTTGAAGTGAATTTCTGTGAACTATAGAAATATTGGAGACCACTGAATGTAGTTTAAAAACAAATACTGTGTAAAGAAACCTCAAAAGAAGAATGAATAAATGAGCCATCCCTTTACTGATCAAGTTCTTATTTGTAGGAATGGTTTTGCCAACTTTGATATCTCCTTTGAATAATGCTGTGGTTCATGCCTGCCTCGCCGTCTTCCAGTCGAGTTGAGATTTTGACAGCATTAATTGAGATATTGATGTCTCTCCTGGAATGAGAGGCATTTCAGCTCCCTAAGGCCCCAGAGGGGAGAACAGGAACCCTGGCTGGGTCAAAGGTATAGGCCAGTCAGGACATTCCAATGGGGTCTTTACTGGTGGGACTAGGACTGTGGGGAAAAGGAGGCAAGAAGGAAGAAGCCTCAGTCGGAGCTGCAGTGCTGATGACAGCAGTGACAAGATGGTTCCCAGGCGTGTTGGCAGGGTTGCTACTGCTCAGTCAGAGGGGACAGACCAGGCCAGCGAGAGTGACCTTTGACTGTGATAAAAGCTTGATCCCCAGTATTCTGTACCCTCTAAACCAACTGTTCCTTCTTCGTGTGGATAAAGAATATGCCGTTCCCTAGGCATGTGGTCAAAATTGTGTGACAAGAAAAATGGTTTTAGTGTGCTTCTCACTGTCTCAGGTTAGGAGCTGGGTATAAGTTCTAGTAGATTATGTTGTACTCTCAATGAGACTTCATATACCCATGACCTCAGATAGTCAGGGAAAGAAAAAAGAGGAAAAGTTGTTGTGAAGTCTGAACTCTTAAAGATTCATTTTTAGTGCAGATAACAAGCAGTCATAAATGGGGCATAGCAAAAGTAACAATTCAATAATTCTGAAAAGGGGGAGCCATTTTCAGTATGAAATGAACAAAGAAAATATCAAATAAATTTAGATGCAACCAGTCAAATACTGGACACCATTTTTACTCTACTGAGGCCAGGCATACTGGTATCCAAACAGTGAATCTAGAGAGAGTCAAAAGATTGGAAAGGACTGGACTTAACCTTGCCATGAAGCTTCCTGTCATGGGGTAGGGGCCAGCACACTGTGAGAAACCAATTTCAGACCAAATAAGGTACTTGGTGTGATTCAGAGAGATAGGATATGCGGGGGTTTGATGTAATAGTAGAGAAAGCACCATAACCCCGTTGGCACTGGTTATGTGCTAATTATCTCACAGTTCAGGGCAGGAAAGGGTGTCAAACTGCAGCTGGCATCTGCAGATATAGGGAGCAGAGTCCAGCATTAAGGGTATTAGCAGTTTGTCAGGGACTGTGCAAAATAGTAAGTTCTGAGTAGGGCTCTTCATCCAATAGAGATGGAATGAAACTGAAGACATGGAGAAGAAATTTAGACCTTTGGATTGGACACATGGTGAGGCTGGTTGAAGGGAAGGGCTCTGGGTGGGCATGTTTGCACCTAGCCAGGCTCACATCAGATATACCAAACACTGGGCTTAGAGTAGCCCAGACAGCTTTGGATGCTGTTGGTGAGTCCTGGCTGGTCCTAGCTTAAAAATTGGAAAGCATGCTAGTTTTAAGTCCTACAATTGAGTAAGGCCAAGGCAGGCAGGTACTAACAAACTATTGAAGATATGTGTGTGTGTGCGCGCGTGCATGTGTGTGCATGTGTGTGTGTATAATCTGCCTATATGCTATTTTATTTTCATTTCTGGAGCCCTTTAAAATGTGTTGCCTCTTTTTAGATGGCAGACCAAAATTGGTTTGGGCGATGTGAATAAATTCAAAGCTGCATTGGTTGTGAACAGCCATACTTTGCTCTCTGTGAGGAAGCAGTGATCAGTTGTCCAATTCAGGGACTTAGGAAGACCTACTCTTGGATGTTTGATGAGGAAAAACTTTCCCAGGAAACTTATTTTTGCCACTGGAGGCAATGGCTTATCAACCTGTGCCAAATGAGCATGATAGATCCAAATTGTAAAGTCAGTGATGCTTCATCTTTCTTATGGAGCAGGGGCAGAGGGAAAAAGAGATCTTTGTTTCCCAGAGACCCATGTGTATGAACCAATATCTAGAAACAGTGTTCTTGTTATTTTTAGCAGCGAATGAGGTACTAGCACTCACAGCTCGGTCAGACACAAAATGCCTTTCCTGCCCTTCACCTCTCCCGGGCACCTCCTCACTTCTCCATTCTCATTGGTATATGAACACAATGTTCGGTTCAAATACATATGGAGAGATGGGAATGTTAATTTATTTGAGACAAATATCAACATCTATACTCTGGAAAAAGCTGCTAGTACATCAGGCACCTTCACAGGCTTGTACTTAACCCTGTTCTTGAATGATTATTGCAGTTCTGTAAACTCTACTCTTTTGGCTCTAGTTAAATGGAAAATTTTTGATGGCACAAGCAGTTTTGGGTTTAGTATTTCACACATAGTGGAAAAGGTCTTGTTTTTCCTAGGTTCTACATTTTAGTTTTATGATGGCTTTCTTTTTATCCCAGAAAATGCCCAGATCTATATTGGTGTTGAACACATTTCACTTTGTAAAGTTGTCTGAATAATTTTATATAATAGTGATAATCCTACGGCCCAATTAATACTGTTAGCTTCATTTTTACACTATAATTCTCTCTTCATTTTATTTTTTCAAATTGTTCTATTCCCCTACCTTCTTTCTTTGTGTTTATTTAAAAGTACATTTATTCCATCACAGAACTTGATTGCTGCTGAACTTGACAGCTTGCTCTTTTATAGAAAAGAGCCTCTTAATGAAAATACAAGCCAATCCATTTGAGAGTTGTTTTGATATGCATAATGGAGCAGGCCATTTAATTTAAGATGAAATGAAATAGCCTTGTTAGGATTTTGGCAGTCCTGATACCTTACAGAAGAGCACAAACACCCTCCAGAAGTTCTCTTGGTATTCTCTAGGCCCTTTGATTGCCGACTTTAACTCTATAATTCATTTGGGTATCTCAGTGAGAAGGGATCTGCCTTTGTATTCTCCCTCTTTTATTGGCCTATCTGCTGCTTATAAGCTTTCTTCTTGCTATAAAATTGTCTCTGAGACCCAGAATAGGAAGAGCCTTGTAGGCACTCTCAAAGTGAGTACCTTTAGTTTGTTTCTCAGCTGTGGCTTAAAGTTGGTGATTGAAGCACATCCAAAAGGGAGACTCAGTCAGGGAGGAAAATGGGGCAAAATTCAAGGGGAAAGCAAAATTTGAAAGAACAAACTATGAAAAGGAATGCTGGCTTCTGCCAGGAGTTGTTTAGTCATCCAGAATGGCTCTTAAACTAGCCCAGTCTGCTTGAATTTCTGTTCATGGGTTTTAAAAACCCAGAGTGTTCTCCTTTGTTTTTAAGGGTTTTAAAAAGAATAGGTCTGGCATTTAACAGGCAGGGAAAGATCATGATTCTCCAACATTAAGCTTCCATTGAGTGTTTCAGTCATGATATTTCTGATTAATGACGAGGCTGGAGAACATTGGGCATTTTCACAACCTTGTAAAGCATTGCTCACAAAACTCAGACACGATTCAAAACTAGCCTAAGTAGCTAACACCATCCTCAGTCACCTGAAAAAAATGATAGTGTGGAATCAGAATTTATAGTCACCAAAAAGGGAGTCTCCTAGAATTAAGTAGGGAGGGAAAATCCTACCCTTCTTTTGGGAAAGAGATTTTTGTCTCCCATATTCTGCTTCTACTCTGTGTTCATAGGGGAAGAAGTAAAGAATAAATACCCAGGACTTTTTTTAGGGCAGCCAGGGTAACCTTGTCCTCTCATCCCATCATTTCCACACTTGCCTTCTAAATCTCATGTAGTGGAGAAAGTTTTCGGCAAAAGCTTAGCAGTTCTAGTGTTGTATTAGACACACAGATTTGTCTCTAACTGAGATTAGAAGAATTTTCTTTTCTTGTATACTAGGAGGAGAGACTAGAAGGAAAACCAGACTTATTTAATCTAAAATTGCATTAATGTTCTTCTAGCAGGACTATAATTCCTGTGATGTTATAAAGTACTAATTGAATAATGTGCAAGACTTTATGATGGTAGAAAAATAAGATCTCATTTAGATAGCCAACAAAGATAAATTAGATTTGAGGATTATCTGGTTGCAACATCAATTACCACATTATTTAATTCAACAAATATCTACTGTGAGTCCATTGTGGGCCAGGCTCCATTCTGGGTGCTCAATTATAGTAATGAACAAACAAATAATGATCCCTGCCCTCATGGTGTTTAGACTCTAGTTGAAAAGAAGCAGTATGTTCATAATGAATACATCAAATAAGTAATCATGTAGCCTTTTAGATGGTGATAAATGCCATGGCAACAAGAAAACATGGAACAGGTTAAGGTGGGTCAGGCAGGTGTTAGTATTCCATTGCAGGGTCAGGCTTGGGCTTTGTTGAGAAGGTGAGATTTTAGCAAAGATTTGAAACAGGTGCTTGTGTTGGCCCTGAGAATACCTCAATAACTGGAGCAAGAGTGTTTCAAAGGGAGAAAATTGCTAGAATAAAGGTCCGTAGCAGGAATATGTTCAAGAGAGGTCAGAGTGCATGGAGCAAAATGAGAGGGAGAGTAGGAAGACACGGGCTCTGTGGGCCAGTGGGGGTCCAAATCCGGGCGTTGGCTTTTCTTTTTAGTGAACTGGGCACTGATTAGGGCAAGGGAATAACATCTGATGATTTAAGTTTTAAAAGGATCATCCTGCTTCTTTGTTGAGCATAGACTGTAGGGGGCTGAGGCAGATGCAAGGAGGCTAGTTAGGAGGTTCTTGTAGTGATTGGGTAAAGCATGGTGGTGTCTCAAACAGAGTTGGTGAAAAAGGTTGTATTCTGGATACATTCTAAAGGTCAGCAGTCAAGGCTGATTGATTGGATATAGGGTTCCAGAGAAAGAGAGGCGTTGGGACTGGAGGGGTAGAGATGCCTTTAACTGCAATGGGAAAGGCCAAGTTCAGTTTTGGAAATGTTGGAGATATTTCTAAACAGATCTGAGTGCACATGTATTGTAGAAGAGGTGACTTGATACAGAAATCTGAAATTTTGGAGAAAGAAGTATGAAAGTGGTTGGCATATAAAAAGGATTTAAATCAGAAGACTGGATGAGATCTCTGAGGTGGTGGATGTTGATAGAAATGATATGAGGACCAAGGATTGACCCTGGGGCACTCCAGCTTCAAAAGCTCTGAAGGAAGAGGAGCAACCGGCAACGGAGACAGTAACAGCAGCCAGTAAGATAGGAGGAAAGTCAAGAAATGTGAAGCCATGGAAGCCAAGGGAAGAAAGCTTATCTAGAAGTGAGTGCTTGATCAGCCATGTCAAATGCTGCTTATAGGTAAGGATGGCCACAGGTGGATGCTGGAGTTGGCGATATCAGGCACATTTCCTTCCACAAGAGGTGTTTTAGTAGACTAGTGGGGTTGGAAGTCTGGTTGAGGTTAGTGTAAGAGAGAATGGGAAAATAGGAATTGGAAAAAGTGAGTACAGATGATGCTTTGAAGGAATTTGCTGCAAAGAGAGTAAAGGAGCGGCCAGTAGCATTTTCTGCCTTGCTAGCTGTCTCCAAGGAAGATCCCCTCACATTTTATACAAGCGCAGTTACTATATAGCTATTCAATGTATTTTATTTTTATGAAGTAGATATGTACCATCAGCATAGAACTTTGGAACTAGATGAAGCTATCAAGGTCATTTCAGTTAATCTCCCACCTAATAAAAGAATCTTCATTGTAATACTAATACAACAAAAACAATTTTTTTTCATGTGCTATCTTGGGATCCAGAGATGCATAAGGCACAATTCTTGCTCTTTAGAAACATATATTTTTAGTGGGAGGAAGCAGGTGTATATGCTTCCTGTGTGATAAATGTTATGATAGAGGCACACGCAAAATATTGTGAAAGCACAAGGGAGAGAAGACTAACTTGGGGAAGTTAGAGAAGACGATATGCATAGAAAGTTGACGTGTTCATCTTAAAGATGAATATGACATTTTCCAGACAGGGTGCTGGGGAGAATCTCTTTCTCAGGTGGTAATCCAGCTTTTGTTTGATTGCTCATAGCTACAGAGAGCTTACTACATTATGAGGCCAATTCCATTTCAAATAGCTATAATTGTTACAAATCCATTTCTTATATTGAGCCAAACAATGCCTTCTGATATTTCTATTCATCAGTCCCAGTTTTCTCCTCTGGTGTTAATGGTTAAAGACTTACCTCTCTACCATATAGGTCATTTCAATATTTGAAAATAGATATTATGGCTCTTTTAAGTCATCTCTTTCCATGTTGAATAAAAGTGAAATGAACAGTCTCAGGCTGGGTTCCCTGGGAAGCAGACTCTGAGACCGAGGTTGGTATACAGACGGTTTAGTAGGGAGTGCTCTTGAGCTTAGGGAGTGCTTTTGAGATCAAGAAAGGGAAGGGGAGATTGGGCAGGAGTGGGCAGAAGGAGAAGTGGAGGTGTGATGCTTTTAAATGGAAGGTCAGCCAACCCTGCTGGGAGTTCTGAAGATAGACTGACCCTTCAGAGTGGTCCAGAGCCAGAGCAAGGACCAGGCCTTTAATTCCTTGCCAACCAGTCATTGGGCCAGTTTACTCCAGCCAGAGGGCATGACTTTGGGCAAGGTGGTTCTTTTCAGCTGATGCAATCCCCAAAGTGGGCCGATGGCTGAAACCTAATGCCAGGTTGTTCTCAGCAGCTGGAGTAGCCAATCATTTATTTCTGAAGTGGGTCTGTAGGGGATCTGGTGATGCGGAAGAAGAACATCATGTACTGCTGCTAATTTTTTGGCAGTTATTTTCTGAGACAGATAATACAATGAAAAAGTATCTGGGTTTTGTTTTGTTTGTTTCTTCTTATTAGTAACCAAACACCATGAACAGCAAAGTGATGAGGGTTCAAGATAATGGTTCTAGACTAATGAGGTCTAATGTACAGTTGCACCTTTCCTGTGCCAATTGTTCATCTCAGTGGCCCTTTACATAGGAATGCTTTAAAGATACTCTCAAGGCAAGTTAAGAAGTACATTCATGCAATAGATTCGACTGGGATCTTTACAAAGAGGAGGAGACTGCTCCAAGGACCCCCACACACCACCATTTTGTAATGATATTAGGAGATAGCAATGTAAGGAAGGAAGTAAACTGAATTCTATCCCATCCTTCATCCTAGAATATGACAGTTCTCATGGTGATCACAATGCATGCTAGGTGCCCACAAAGGTGGATGTGTGGCCACCAGTCCTTTCTATTCCATGCACATATGAAGATTGATCTTTGAAGCCCTGGCTGGTGTAGCTCAGTGGATTGAGCTCAGGCTGCAAACCAAAGTGTTGCAGGTTTGATTCCCAGTCAGGGCAAATACCTGGGTTGCAGGCCATGGCCCCCAGCAACCGCACGTTGATGTTTCTCTCTCTCTCTTTTTCCCTCCCTCCCCTCTCTAAAAATAAATAAATAAAACCTTAAAAGAAAAGATTGATCTTTGATTTGTGGCTGTGGCCCTAATTCACAAAGCCTGTCACTACTTGCAAGTAATAGTAAGTCCAAAGCTTTGTTGAAAAAGAGCTGTCCCATTCCTGATTACTGTATACCAGATTGGTATATCAACTAAATTAACAACACCGGACCACTTGTTATACTGGGAAACATTGCTTAAGCTATAATTGTCTCTTGATTTCTGTTTGGCTTCATTAATTTCCTCTTAATGCCACAGATAAGATTGTCATATAAGGCATTCTTATCAAGTGAAAATTGTCAAGAAAAAATGGTAGAACTAGGCATTGATGGGAGCAGAGGAGTAAAAGAAGAGGATGTTTACAGGGGATGATAGAAGTAAAAGTAAGATTAGGACATGGTAGGGGTGATAGGGAGCCATTTTTTTCTTCCTTTCCCCATATTTGGCTTTCTTCACATAGTAGCTGGCATTTTCTTTAGGAGCTCATTTAGAATTGTGAGAGAGTTTTAACAGGAGACTAAGAGAGGAGAGGGTCAGGTTGGTATATAATAGATTGGTTTCCTGTTAAATTCAATCTTACTAGCGCAGGCCCATTTACTATGGACCTCTGTGGGTTTACTCTCAAGGCTATCTCTCCCCGTGTATTTGAACATCCTTGTGATAAGATGTTAATTTATGTCATAGAATGGGTAGTCTTTGTTTATCATTGGAATCCCTTTCATCCTAAGCCTGAACATTCTAAGGCATATTTGGGAGCCTTTGTCCCTTTTTATATCTACTGAGCTTGTGAAAACTCAAGTGATAATGTGTCTCCTTTGAGAATCCCCCAAATTCCCTTGAGCTGGAAGTACAAGGAGAAAAACAAATGGCTGTTTATTTAAAGTGATAGCCACTCTGGGAGGGTCGTTTGTTATTGGCCTTCCTCTCCTGTTGTGTGGTTTTCTGTGGGCCCCTGACAAGTCTTGGAATAACTAAGCATTGCTGCTTTGGATTCCCGCTATATCCTAACCTAAGGACAAGGCCAGCTTCACTGGAAGGGCGGTACTTTATTGCAGCGGGAGAAAATCAGGGGCACGAATGGGCTGCAGTTTGGAATGGACACACACGAAATCATTATTTTATTCCAGATTATTCCCACCCACCCATTCTTGGTGCCCCATCCTCTCTACATGTCCAAATTACATGATGCTGAATTACATGGTCCGCTTTGACTGTATGTTTAAGCCAGGGGGGAATCTATGATAAGCATCATTTTACCCATAGTAAAAAGAGTCACCCCCAAAATGACTCAGCATCTACTGTTTCATTCTGGATAGCCTGTGGGAAATGTGAAAAGTTCAAGCCACACAAAGCAACAACGGCTCTGGCAAAGCCGAGGGGCTGGCAGCTTTCATTGCCGAACCAGTGTTTTTGGACACTGACTGGATATTTTCTAACCTGCATTTTTTTTCAATAGTGGGTGCTGCCAAAATACTCAGCAATCTCTCAAGCTGTACAACAATATGCTCACAAACTAAGAAATAAATGTATAATTTGTTTAAAGGCCTGGTCACTTGTAACTGGACTTTAAAGCTCTAGTCTGGGAGATAAAAAAGAACTGCTGCCCCTTAGACAAAATTTCAGTTTTGTTAGCCTGGACTGTTATAAAATGGAGATGAACCCTCAGAAAAACTATAGGGCCACTGCCCAGGGGGAAGCTAGGGGAGAATGGACCAAGAGAGAAGAACAAGACTGAAGGGTCTTTATTTTGTGGCTTCAGATTGCTTGAGCTGTAAGGTGGAGGTAAAATGCAGGGCTTGGCATCTCCTGACAGCCACAGCAATATAGCTCCAGACGGGAGAAGTTTAAAATGGCTCCTTCCTCAAAAAGAGGGAAGAAACCGAGATGCTCAGAACTGACAGAGGGTTGTGTGTGTGCTACATAGGTCAGATCGAGACCTGTGGCATTACATACGTAAGAGAAAGAATAATCTTTTATGTATTGCTCTAAAATGAAGCTTAATCTCATATGAGTGTGAATACAAGTCATTCTAACTCTTGGCTTAGATATGCTGTTTGAGCCTTACTCTAACTTGCATATCTCATTATCAGAGTAGATTGATGGCATTTTGAATTATTCGCCCTGACTGAGTCATATACATCCACAACTGAGAGGCCAAAAGGCTTGAGAAATGGCAAGACTGTGTGTGTGCACATGCATGTGTGTTTGTATGATTCATCTGACAGTAAAATCTGACCTGAACTGACATGAGGCCATTTGGAGTCTTTACCCCACTTTATGGAACTTTTCATATGTTTTACTGTAGAGATATTAGCATATTTGATTTTAGGAAGCTGTGCCTGGCAGTAGCCCCAAAGATTTAAGACAAGGAGAATCTAGACCTATGTTGAATTTTTCTGGAGTCTAGGAGGTAGTTTTAGGAAGAAAGGTATTACCAATGTTTGCAACTTAAATATATCCCATTTTAGAAGCATTATTTGAAAAGTAAATAATGGACAAACATTTCTATTCAGTTGTTTCACATTTTCCCTTACTGTCATTGGTTTGATTTCTCTCTCTTTCTCTCTCTCTTTTTACATTTTTACTATTCTAGGATGAATCCTCCATGTTCTTCCAGTTTGGCCCATCAATTGAACAGCAAGCTTCCGTAATGCTCAACATCATGGAAGAGTATGACTGGTACATCTTTTCTATTGTCACCACCTACTTTCCTGGCTATCAGGACTTTGTAAACAAGATTCGCAGCACCATTGAGAATAGCTTCGTGGGCTGGGAGTTAGAGGAAGTCCTCCTGCTGGACATGTCCCTGGATGATGGCGATTCTAAGATCCAGAATCAGCTCAAGAAACTCCAAAGCCCCATCATTCTTCTTTATTGTACCAAGGAAGAGGCCACCTACATCTTTGAAGTGGCTAACTCAGTAGGACTGACTGGTTGTGGCTACACATGGATTGTGCCTAGTCTGGTGGCCGGGGACACAGACACGGTGCCCTCGGAGTTCCCCACTGGGCTCATCTCTGTGTCCTATGATGAATGGGACTATGGCCTCCCTGCCAGAGTGAGGGATGGAATTGCCATAATCACCACCGCTGCTTCTGACATGCTGTCTGAACACAGCTTCATCCCTGAGCCCAAGAGCAGTTGTTACAACACCCACGAGAAGAGAATCTACCAGTCCAATATGTTAAATAGGTGAGTATGGCACAGAGGGCACACTGTTGGTGGAGGTCAGAGTTCAGCTGCCAGTACTAGGGTTGGACACTCAGAAACTGTGGGAAACGCAGTTCAAGATGTCACAAGTTGAAGGCTGGCCCCTGGGATGGTGGTTGTTCATGATGGTGTGAGTGTTTCGGACCCAAAGCTTGCTGTGGCTGTGTTCTTGTTCTAAGAAATACAAAATGGCTCCTGCTTATTGATCACTTTCGTCTGTTAGGTGTTACCCTAAGTGTGTTGCATTTTTACCTCATTTAATCCTCAAAGCAACAACTCTAGTAGGCGTGTTTTAAAAACTGTTCCTGTTTTATAATACAAGAGAATGTGGCTTGTAGGTGTAAATTGTCCAAGTCACACTGCCAGTAAAAGGTCCATTTGGAATTGAACCTTCTCTGGCCACCATGTACTTGATCAATCTGAAAGACAGGATAGACACAGAAATGAGGGAGGGTCAGCCCACTTACTGGTATCTTTGGACTGCCACTGTACTGGGAGAGAATGAAGAACAGGTTGCCTGAGTCTCTAGGCACATGAAGAGGATTCTTCCATTGGTTATTCTCTCCTTTGCTTCTCCTCTGTCTGCCTTTAAGAGCGAGAAGGCTGTGGTGGAGGCAGCTTTTATGATTGCTCTTGTCTGATTTATTCAGTAAGATGGTAAGGGTGGAGTTCTGCTTCCCTGACCTCACCTCCGAAACCAGCCATAACTATAGCAAGTCCTCAAAGGGTGATTATGTGACTGTGTGGGGCAGGACATTCTGTGGGATGCTTTTATGGTTTAATTATTTGTACAAAACTGCTACATGTGCACATTGTAAAAATTCAAACTACATGGAAGAGCACAAAAAAGAAAGTAAAAATGACCTTAAATCTGACTAATGAGAGAAAATCATTATTGAAAGAATTAGTGAATATCTTTAGACATTTCCCTGTGTGTGTATACCTATGTGGATATAAGCCTATAATTGTACATAAATGGAAATGTATACATGTTGTTTAATAACCTGACTTTCTTTTACTCAACAATATGTTTTAGGCATCCATTTTAAATTTATCAACATCGGACACATAGAAAGGTATTTAGAAAAACTTAATACATACTCAGGTACCCATCATCCAGCTTAAGAATAAAATATTAGAAAGTTCACCCTGGGGAGACTGACTTACATTTAGTGGAGATTGAACGTGTACCTAGTTATACTCGTTTAACTTCTGGAAGGGAGCTGGACTGTGGCCTCTCAGCTAAGCTCCTAAATTCAGAGTTGGAACTAAAACTAGTAGTAATAGCCCATGGACACCGACAACAACAGGATGAAGGCCAGGGGTGGGGGAGCTGGGTGGAGGGGGCAGAGGGTGGAAATGAGGGACATCTGTAATAGCGTCAACAATTAAATAAGTAAAACCAGTATTAGTGGAGCTGTGTCTGTGAGCCAATTCTAATATTCTCCCACCTTGAACTTTGCTCTTTCTGCCATCCCTAGTTATCACTGCTTGTTTGGTATGACTGTCTTGGTTTTCTTCCTCCCTCTGGTGATTCTGTCTCAGGCTCCTTGACATGCTCTTCTTCCTTTACACATCTCTTAAATATTAGCACATCTCAGGGCTCTGTCTTAGACTCTCTTCTTTTCTTATCCATTACCAAGAATGCAATTAATAACATCCATAAATTCCCCCAAATTGATATCTCTGGCTGCAATTTCTCACTTGAGCCTCAAGTCTGTATCTCTAACTATAACTAGATACGTCTCTTCAGAACATACGATAGGCAAAGCTGGCCTGCTCTCTCCCCCCACCTCTTCTTGCAAAATCTGCACTACCCATAAAGCATACATTCTATTATGCAGTTGCCTAAAATAAAACGTTTCAGTGTCCTTGATTCTATAACCCTGCCACCTAATAGCCAACCATGCCATTTTCTGTGGATTTCCTGTGGAGTGCTTTCACTTATTTTCATCTCTGTACCATATTCTACTTCATCTCTTCTTACTTGCATTGCTGCAGGGCCTCTTAAATATCTTCTGGCTCCTAGTTCGGCTTCTTTTCAATTTACATTGCAGCCGGAGTGATCTAAAGTGAAATGTGATGTCATCACTCTCCTACTCAATACCATTCAGGGCCTCTTTATTGCCCCTATAAAAAGTCCCATCTCCTTAATATGGTTTACAAAGTCTTCCACAGCATGGGCCCTCCTGTCTCTCCAAAATTGTCTCATGCTACTCTCTGCCTTAAACACTGTATTCCTGCAATGCTGAACTTACTTGAGTTCTTTGAGAATACCACATTCTCCTTCACACTCAGCTCTTTCCTCTGCCTTGGGTTTACTCCCCAGATGCCCCTTCCCGCCAATACACAAATGCAGATGCTCTTTTACCTGTCTCAAACTCTTCATTCTTCAGCTTTCACCTTTGCCATCACTCCCCCTGGGAAGGCTTTTCTGCGCCCTGGGCCAACATCATCCTGTAATCTGCCTATTGTAATGGCATGCTTTATTATCTTTCTTCCTGGTAAGTTCTGTGAAAGCAGTAGCCTTTCTGTCCTACTCATTTCTACGTCCCCCACTCCTAGCACAGCGAGTCCCAGAGAAAATGCTCGGAGTGAATGAGTGGCGTGCTCTGAGATGCTGAGCTGCCCAGTGCTTACCTGTTCTACGGGAGCTCTTGTTCTGCTCCTCTTTGCAAGATAATAGAGATTTTCTTCAAAAACTTGCTATTTATTCTGTTCTGTACATTCATGTTTTCTCCCACTGTTTTTAGTGTTTAATTCAAATCTGACTCAGATCATTTTATCTAATGTGTGTTCATTTTTAAAAATGCTAACAGTGAAGGACTATTGAGACTGAAACATTTGCTAAACGACACAAGGAAATCAAGTGGGTGTTACCTTAAAGCCCATAAATATGGTCCAGGAATGCCTGTTTTTATCTTAAAATTCTCTCTGAGTAAACAAGGACCTTCAGATATTATTATTTCCCATTTGGCTTACTTTACATTGGAATATAAATGTTCTTTCTCAAGCTTGGCCTCTAACCACTATGTCTTTAAAACCACAGTTGTTTTTAACCTTTGTCACCACCTCCTACAGCCACTCTGGAAGGTAGTCCTCTTAGGTCCTCTCTACCCCTTTCTTAGAGGTTGTTGTCAGACAGCCACAGATACCCAGTTGCGTCTTCTCAGGCATAGTAGCCTTAAAAGGAATAAGGATTACTCAGGGCAGATGATTCATAAATCCCTCAAATACCAAGTGCAGAGCTGAGACAAAAAGTTTACCTTCACTTGATTTCTCAAGTACACTGTGTGGAAACTGCCTGCCTTCGGACTTATCAGCGTGCTTCTCCACTAAGACCTTTCCTCTATGAACTTTCTCTTCTGCCCCAGTTCCATTTCTCTAGAACTCTGTATCTACTCTGCAGGACCTCTGCTCTTGGCCATCTCCCTGTCCGCATGCCTGCACCCGCCTTGCATCTCCACTGTCTTTTCCTTCCTCTCCACCCAAATGCAGCCTCTCATGGCTCTTGAATCCAATCCCTGGCCTGTCCTGGAAATATGTTAATATGTTTTTCTCTCAGGAGCCAGAAAAGATTGGGGTTGACTAACAGGGACAAGAAGGAGCCATCCTCCAAGTCTGAGCTGTTATCACCAGGCACAACACTCAAGATCATCAGTGGAATTCAATTAGGCACACTCAGTCTGAGTTCCTCCCACTTATCCTGCTCTGAAATCAGACTCTTCCTCGTCACTAGGTCTCACTAGGGTCACTCTTTTAAATAACAAACCAAGCAGCCACACTTCAGCCACAGCAGGAAATCTTTGTAAAATAAAATTGTTGCAAATAGTTCGTTGTTTCATGAGGATGGCCCTCTGTTGGCCGGCTGCCCTCACCTCCATGTGACGCCAGTGGGAGGAAGGTCCCTCACAGGAGGTACCTGGGAGTGACCCAGCCCTAGGAAGTCACCAGGAACCCGTAGTTAGGAAAGGGTTCTCCTCTTATCTCTTGAAAACCCAGTAATGTGAACAGGTCCTGTCCTCCCCAGAAGCACTATAAGGAGACATAAAGCTCTCATTTATACCTGACAGTGGCTTTCTTTTCATGTGAGGCAAGTTTATAAGTCTAGTTTTAGGGAACAGGGACAGAAAATTATGTGATATCCCTGCATGCTGAAAAGAGACTTATATTTGAAGTGTCACTTGTTACTGAAGGAAGTTTTTTTTTTAAATGACATATAAGCATTCTCAGAGCAGATCTTTAAGCATAATCTGTTTTAGTTCATTATTAAATAAATGTTACTTATCATCTGTCCGTCCAAATTCCTTACTGTTACTTCTCAGCTCCTTGAAGCTCGTTCAGCTATAGACTCGGATACTATCTCCAGATACAATAAATAGCCTTTAGACTGCTCTGTGAGGATTTTTACTGGTCTTGCAAGAAAAATACCGAAACTCTGTTCAATTTCAATGTCAACAGATTGTTTTTTCAACATCTGTCCTAAATATCACATGGGACATGCTAATACTAAAAGGCAATTTGTTGTTTACCTGAAATTCAAATTTAACAGGACTCTTGTATTGTTTTGTTAAATATGACACCCCTGCTTTGTCAACTAATAAGAATTAATTTTCTGTGGGAATTCTGTAGCTTGCATTTATGCATTATTAGTAAATGTACTGTAGTGCCCTGTATCAGCGATTATCAACCTTTTTCACCTCATGGCACAAATAAACTGGTTACTAAAATTCTGTGGCACACCAAAAAATGTATTTTTTGCCAGTCTAACAAAAAACAAGCATAATCTTGATTCATTCACATTGGATGGCTATTGTGTTTTTTTTTGTGGTCATTTTTTACTTTGAGAGTTTACAGGAAAAGAGGTCAGCACCCTGACCAAATAGTTAGGTATTGAGTGTTTAAAAAATTCCTGTGGTGTGCTCTGGTTGAAAATTGTTGCCCTATACATGTCTCAGCCTAAGACATGCTGAAAGAGTTTTGCTCCAGCTGGGACTTTGTTTGAGTGAAAGAGAGAATTTCTCATGCCACCAATCTCTAAGTGAAGGGTCTTCTTAGTTCCTGAGAAAAGTCTGAAAACCTTTTGGTACCAACTGGTCTGCAAGTATAGAGAAAGGGATTCGGCCAGCTGTCTGCTGTCTACCAAGGGTGCCCAGCCCGAGGCGTACAGGCTGCATGTGGCCCAGGATGGTTGTGAATGTGGCCCAACACAACATCGTAAATTTACTTAAAATATTATGAGATGATTTTGTAAGTATGTGTCGCAATATATTTAATGTGTGGCCCAACACAATTCTTCTTCTTCTTCCAGTGTGGCCCAGAGGCACCAAGAGGTCGGGCACCCCTGGAGCCCTTCTTCCTTTTCCTGAGCAGGAGGATTGTTCGTCGTTAGTAGGCACATGTCTGCATCTTTCCTTGATCACTTCCTGGGGCGGGGGCGGTGAACGATTATTTTCCTCTTCAGTGTGCTCTCAATGCTCCTCTGGTCTGTTTCTGTCACTCTGGTGGTGGTGCATCTGCCACTCACCTCCAGGTTCTCTTTCTCTCCTGAGGATCCAGTATTCCTACTCTTTATATAGGGCAACTTTTTGAACTTGTATAAAAAGCAGGTGCTCTTTGAAGTGGCTGGATCTCAAAATAACAAATCTCTTACGAATGTTGCCTAATTATTTTTCCCCAGTGTCCTTCCTCAGTTTTCCTATTCAGCATACAAGTATGTTTTGCACAAAGCCATCCCAACTCTTCCTTCCCCATTAAAGTCGTCATCTTAGAAGGCCAGATTCCTCCCCCTATCCTAGCTTTTGAGAGATGGGCATAACCAATGTGAAGAAAGGTGGTTTTCAGGTGCTTATTAAAAGATCTGTGATGAACACAGCCTTCCTTTAACCTTGAGGCAGACTCTGCATCCTTGGAACAGTTGTATTAGCTGGATTGCTCCCATGGGATGCCCACTTGACTCTCTTGGCCTGGAAAGTGCTGAGAGGTTAAGAAATAGATGAGGAATTGAATCCATTAGTTTTTAGACGCTATGGGCAAGAGCTGCTTGGTTAGTATCCATCAATGGTTATTAAATGTTCATGGTGTGCCAAACTGAGGCAGATTTATGGTAAGACATATCCTATAGGTTAACAATATTATCTACATGAGAGCCAGAGACTCCATGAATGTGTAGTTATAAGTAGACTTTCAGGTATAGTGGCCCTTCCTCTGATTAAAAAAGTCTACTGGAATCTAAGGAAAGTTAGGTTTTCATATGAAATGTGAGGACACACTTGTATATATAGACACTTCATCTGCTCATGTTGAAGAAGGAGATATAAATTGGGGAAAATAATCAGAGAATCTAATAACTGTCCTAAAAGATGTATTCAGTGCTTATTGTAATTCAGGCAAAGCAAGCTTTAACTGTTTATGGAAGAATGACTGAATGCGAGGATTTTCAAACTCTTCTGTTTTCTTCCACTCTTTCACATTTTCCACATCAGATATATAAACGGCCATTTTGGTAAGTGATCTTTGCTTCTTTTCCTTAAATTGGAACCTGTGAAGAACATTCTCAGTACTTAACACCGAGACCCCTACATGATTCTTTCCTTAATTGCTATTTAATTTTATGGCTGAGTTGTAGAATTTAAAAGTTACCCATGACATTTTGCTGTGTCTTTTCTCTTCTGTTTTCTTTTTCCTCCACTTCCTCTGTATTCTTGTATATCCTTTTCATCTTTCTCCTTTAAAAAAACTATTTACAGTTTGGAGGACAGAGCAGGAGACAAGGAGGGGGAGAGAGTGGGAAAAGAATTCTGTTTCACTGAGGACAATTTTTGAAGGGTGGGAAGAGGTGCCTAGTGCTGGGAGAGAAGACACAGGTGGTAGGTACATTGTCTGTAGGAATAGGATGGTCTTGAAGAGGAAAGAATCAAGATCAGAGTAGAGCCATGACTCTCAGTGGGGAAAGCAGACAGGTCTCATTCTGAGTAACCAATTTTGTCTCAAAAAGGACAAAACAGATGGTGTTGGTGATATGGGTTAAGAAGAGGGTCATGAGGTATACACTGTGAAGCAGCCCCATTGTCATCAGTCTGAGGAAGTTATTCATTCTAGTATTGCTTGCCTTTCTGAGTATTTACTGTACACCAGCACTGTTAGTTATCTAATTTGATCTTTGCAAATATCCTGAGCCAGGCACATGTCCTCAGGACTCCCTAATCACCTATTTAAAAGGGTAATTTGTACTTCCCACCCTCCCGTGCACTTCCTATGCTCATCTCCTGCTTTATTTTCTCTGTAGCTCTTGTCTGACATACCACATGCATTTTGGTTTTAAGTATTTTATTGCCCCACTCTTCTTGGATGAATGCAAGTTTCATGACAGCAGGCCTCTTTTTAACCTCTGTGTTCCCAGCACAGTGACTGATAGATTGTAGAACCTTAATGAATATTTGTTAGATAAAAGCATAAATGAAGATAAGAATCATTATCCCCATTTTATATGTTTCTAAGAAACCTGAGGTCCAGGGACCCACAAGTTTAGGCTGTGTGATGATGCCTGGACCTGGCCTGGGTCTGCCAGGGGGACCTGGATTTCAGCCCCTTACCGTGCTGCACATGAGCCAAACTTGAAAGGAATCTCTGCCTCCATTAAAACCAGAGCATTAGAAGTGGAAGAGTCCTTGCTGCTCATCTCATCCAGCCTTTTCCATACATGGATTCTCACAGAATAGGCAATAGAATGATGAGTGGGTTTTACAAATGTGAAAGCAAAATCTCAGAGGGTCACTCATCTGTTAGAGGTTGGGTGGGCACAGAACCCAGGTGCCCTCACGGCAGGGGCAGTAAGTACTCTTCATAGGGCATGCCATCTCTTAACTGCTTGACCATGTCCTCAGACAGACTGGCAAGCAGCCAGGGCTTTCCTGTTAACCTTTGCCCTGCAAAGAATCCTCATGCAGGAATCCTCATGATTCCCGATCCCTTGGTTCTTACCCAGACGAGTGTGCAAATTCACAGTTAATGGGAATTGAAGGTGGTGTTATTTAGGAATTGAGTGGGATCATTTCTCCATCTGCTCTCTCTTTCCACTGGAGGATAAAGGCTGGTTGGGTGGGGATAAGAAAGGGGGCAAGTTGCCAGAAAGCTGGAGTGCTGTCATTTATGGTTACTGACATGGACTGGAAGCTTGAGTGAGGGCTGGACCACAGCCCGTTAAGGTCAGCTTAACAGGAGATTCTTGAGAGATGGTTTCCTGGCTTTTGCACCTATATATATATATGACCTCACATATTTTAAATTAGCAATGGTTTGAATCTTTCGCTTTGTTCCTCTCCAATGGACCTGTCAGGGATACATAGGTGGTCATCTGCTAGAAGAAATCTCCAGGACCTGATGTGGTTGATAGGGATTTAGAAGAAGCAGGGCATTCAGCCGGCCTGATTTTCAGAAGTGGTTGCTAAGGGATCTGAACCAGCACTGCAGACAGAGGCACACGTAGAAGCTGGCAAGGGGGTGGCATCAGGAGCTGGGGAGAGGTACCTTCCTGGGCTTTCAGGCTTTTCTCAGTGGCGCATTCTCTTCCGGGAGGGCCTCGTGGGGTTGGTGTGCCCAGACTGGCACTGGTCCCTAAGCGGGGCTGGCTGGTCACACATGAAGGAACTGCTGCTGACAGATTAGAGCTCCCCGCTGCTGAAATCTGTTCCCTCTTGTCCAGCTTCCAGCAGCAGCAGCAGCCGGCCGGGGGCTGCCTCCTGCCTCCCTTGCTGCTCAGGCTTTTTCTTTTCCTCATTCATTACTGATTCACACCCCCCACGCCCCCGAGCTTTTTTTTTCTTTCTTCTTTCCTATATCTTTCCCTATAGGGTGTTCTGTTCATTGATCTTTTGCTGCCCTTCTCTCCTTTTCACCAGCTTTCATTTAAAGCTTTCCTGCCTTTAGCTTTCTCTGTTCATAAATGACTGTAGGTGGGATTCTTACACATACACATACTTGTGTGTACTTGTATTATTTATCCACACAGCACATATTCGTGTATGTACATTTACATCTGTCAAACAGAGTAGAGCAGTATTGAAAGAACTGGATGAAAGCACGTTTCCATGTTAAATTTGGTGGCATGAAAAAAGTTGAGTTTGGGGGAAAACGTTGGGAAGAATCCTTGTCTGGAGGTAGCTGTGGCAAATCTCAACAAGATATTTCCTTTCAGAAAGTCTGATCCCATTTTGAAAGTCTTGATGGCTGTAAGGGTGGTTGCTAAGTAACCCTATCACATTTATTGTTTGGGCAAAGGAGGTAGACACAGTAGTCAAGTGGTTCTATATACTTTTAAGAATCCCTTAATGTCTTCTTTTTCTAAAGGAAAGATTTTCTGTGATAAAGCAACAGAAATAGCCATGGAAGCCATACTGTGAATATCATCATATCATAAAATAATATCATTTTCATTCTAAGTGGTTCTTTTGAGAATTCTTTGAAAGGTATCACAGATGGAGTCCAGATGAAGATATGTGTCAAAATACATAAAACCTGATGATCAAAAACTTCAAATTGTTCATTATTATGGCTAATAATGAGGATAATAAAAGTCACCAATTTCATACAGAGAATCTTCATGTCTGTCGTACACTGAATCATTACAACAAACCTGTGAAGACCTCTATTCACTGCAATCAATGGAGAAAACACACATTTTTCCTTTCTTTAATTTTCCCAGTGGCATTTCCAGATACTCACACCTATTTTTCCCCTCCTTGAACAACAATCCAGGAACTTTTGTTTAGGCAAAAATAGCACAATAGATATAGGTTTTAATACATCAGATTTCTCTCATTATTGAAGGCAGAGAAAAAAGCCGGGTATGTGCCTGTGTGTGTGCATGTGTGTGTTATAGACTATGACTTAAAATAGTGAGTGATCCACAGGCTACACAGTGTCATTACTCTTGTCACTCAGTTACCACAACTCTGTGTGTTCACACTCAGACTTCCTTGTTTGGAAGAGGAGAGGTTACATACTCAACAGCCTGGTATATTTAGAACATAACCAAGAACCACAAAGAAAGCAGGAAAGGGCTTGGAATTGAAATCACTGACACAAACCTTTGTCTGAAAATGAATATGGTTTCGTTTAACTCCGAGTTCATCTACTCTCATTTTATACATATTTCTAAGAAGTTTGTGGACAGTTGGATTAGACATGGCATAGAGTATCAGTAAACCAGTTTAAACATGATACGTAAGTGTATGTAGGTGGTCTGTCCAGAGCTGGCCTGGTACCTGCATGATTACCAGGACCCAGACTTTCTGTCAGCTTTCTTCCTTTTTGTTTATAAGGTCTGGCTTTTATCCCTATGTCCAGGGTGACTGCTGAACTCTAGTGTCAAGCAGCATATTGAAGTTTAGAAAGAAAGAAAGACAAGAACTTTCCCTGTTAAGGAAATTACCCAGAAATCCCACACTTTGCTTTTAGCCAATTAGTCAGAAATAAGTCCATGGCCACAGCCAGCTGCAAGGGAAGCTGAAACATTTTAGTTTTTGACTGTGGCAGTAATATGCTCAGTTAAAAATCAAAGTTCTGTTAACTAGAGAGAGTCAGGCCCTGTCTTTGGTAGGCAGCCAATAGTGTCTAAGATACTTGATTATCTGATTTTCCAGATAACAACAGCTTAGAAAAAAGCAGGCATGATGGGAATTGGGTAGGCAAACTGACAGCATTAAGAAGTAACAAACAGAATGGTAAAGTGCAGAAAGTGTTAGAAAAACCTAGCAGAAGACCTTGAAGGGAGCATTCATCTAAGACTATTTGGGGGAAACTTCTATATAGTCTCAGAAAGCATATAACCCCTTTGTAGCATCCCCATATAGCCAAATAGCATAGTCATTGTTAGGCTGTCAATAAGAGCTTAATTCTTTAGTTTAAAAAGTCAGAGAACATAATAACTTTCTGAAATTTTCCACTTAAAATGCTTCTTATAATCAAGAAAAAACTTGGTACTTAAAAATACTAAGCTTCAGCAATTTAGAAAATTTACTTTAAGAAAGGTTATTAAGTGAATACTATGTGCCAAGTCCTTTATATAGCCTTATTTAATCTCAAAAGTACTGTACAGGGCATTATTACTTCCATTTTTCAGACAAAGAAACTGAGATGCAGGAAGGTTAAGCCACTTGCCTACTTTACGTACAGATTACATTGGGTTTCTAACCCAAGTCTTGATGAATTCCAGGTGTGCTTTGCTCTACATTGTCCATCCTTCTGAGAACTTTGTCTGTGGCTAAGGAGGCTGAGTCAATTAGTCATGACTCTGATGTACATGAAGACATTATTAACCTGTGAGACAGAGTGGTTTTGTAATAAAGAGTTTCTTTTCTTGGCCTCTGAGCAGAATTCTTGTCCTGAAGCCATGATAAGTCCAGCCTGGGAACAGCATCCAGTACACACACGTGAAGGATGTCCCAAACTCAGCCTCATTATTCTTCCCTCCATCCTGGAGTGTGTCACACTCTAGTTACTAGCCCTGTTGTAATCTCTCTTATGCTTTCTTTTTTAATTAGAAAGGATGGATTTTTTTTCTTACTTTATTCTTGTATGTTCCAAAGTTCGTTAGCCTACTTAGGGAAAAACGACAACTTACCGTCTTTGCAAACCTGAAAGTCCTTGGAACTGGTGTAAGAGCAGACTTTCTGTCCTAAAATCTGCTGAGGCTCCTGAAGGTTATAGGCTCATTAAAAATAATGTCAGGGACATGTAATAAAACAAAACAAGACCTTGGCCTCTGTCATGATTTTCAGGTGTTCTCCAGGGCCACTATTCCTTTGTGACAGGTTGGATAAGTGTGGATTTGTTTAAGGCTGATACTCAGCCAGAGATTAGAGAAAAGTAAAACCAGTGCTATTGGGAGTAAATGAAGTGTGACGTGCGAAGGGCCACTTTTCTGTCTCTCACAATATTGCATTCACTGACAGTTGACTTAGTGACACATTCAGGTGACACATTTTGATTCCCTGTTATGTCCTGACCACTGAGTTAGATGCTAGGCATTCAGACAACACACGTCATCTGTTTAACTGGCTTCATGAGAAATGTGGCAACCACAGAAACTTCTTTTAATTCGCTGGCTTGGGCTTACTTTTCTTGTAACCCAAAGTGAATTGCCTAACAGGCTAGCAGAATGAGTCTAAGGAAAAACTGATTAGAATTTCCGATGCACTGGTTAAAGTACCTAGAATTTCCTGGTACTTCTGACGGAAGACCATGAAGGACCCCTTCTGATAGAGACCAAAATAGTGAACTTAAGGAAAAAAGAACCATTCTAGTATAGGCGATTCTGGCTTAATTCTTTGTGATCTTATTGTCACGAATTATTAGCCACCTGCAAACTCAAAAAACCTCATGAAAGAATATTCTCTTGAAATACTTCAGAATGTCCTCCCCCCGTGTGTATACACGTACTTTGTGTGCTCACTCACCGACAAGTTCAAAAATAGGAACCGTGGTGTTGCCTTGACTCCTCTTGCTACTCCTCAGCCTTTCTTTCCCTTTGATGTGATTTCACTTCTGAACACATTTAGCAAGGATCTGGCTCAGAGCGGCCTCTAGCGGTTCAATCCTTAGGGAAATTCTTCCTTCTCCAATATTCAGCCCAATTCCAAAATTAACCCATACCGGCCAAGCTAACACTTGTGTGCAATGAACTATTCTCTCCATGTAATCAGCTTTTCACAGAATCTTTCTCCTTGGCCACGAGCAGCAAACCAGTTGGTACTTCCAGTGTGCTCAAAACTATGGCCCGCAGTCCAGGAGTTCACTGTGTTGCTGTGGAGACGAGACCTGCACCCCACAAACACTGGGAGGGCAGCAGCAGGGAAACTGGATAGTGGAAATATGATGGTGAATGAAGTAATTCAAATAAAATATGTCTGCTCTGATCATCAGAAGTTAGCATTTTCCTTTTTTCAGATAAAGGACTCTTCTAAAATGTAGCCCCTGATGCTGATTCAGCAGCCTCTGGGGAGTGTTGATGTGCTGGCTTGCTCCCATATAGTCTTTAGTTCTGTGTTTTGAGTTCCCTATGTCAGTGCTTCTCAGTCCTGACTGCATGTTAGAATTTTCTGGGAAGACTTAAGAAACTGTACTCAGCTTTTGAGGTCGCACCCTGCAAAATTCAGATTTAGTTGGATAAGAAGGGGATCAGGACCTGGGGACAGAAAGCTCCCAAGTTGATCCTAAAGGGAAGCCAGGGTTGAGAATCATTGTTCTCCACTCTGCTGTCACTTTTGTGGCCCCATTGAGCAGAATCAGGTGAAGGACAATGATATCATTTGCATAAATTTGAACTTGGTGCTAGTGAAACAGTTCCTTCCTTTGATTCTCTCCTGATGACCAGTCTAAAAATTGTGATCCCTGTGAGTGCTACAAAATTTGTGTTCTGGAAAGGGAATAGGATGTGGATACTTCCTCGGTGGCGATCCTCTTGCAGGCAGTCATGATTTTCTAGCATGGGTGTGGGGCCTGTTGCCGACACTCCACATGTCTGTTTTATGCAGAGAGAAGAGTTCCTGTCAGTGAAGCTGATAGCATGGGCATCAAAAGAAATCTGACTTTAAATGGCATTTTAATTTCCCTGTACATAGATTGATTACAAACCCCAAAGAAACATAACTTCAGAAGCTTTCAATTTGATATCAGCTGGCCTTGATGGGAAATTTGTGATTTGCTAAATTTTGGAGCACACAAGTGGTTTTAAAATGAAGGTTATTAGCGTTAGGAAATGATGTTCTTTGTATTACTGAACTGTTACTGCACTGTTATTACATTTAATGGGATTTCTCCCTAAAGTGTTACAGAATGGAGGGAAAAACAGAGTTTAGAATCAGGAAGACCACAGGGTGAGGGCCAAAGTAAGAAAATTAATAGTGGGCCACCTCAATCTTAAAGCTCTTCTCTGAAGTCTGGGAGAGACCTCCTTTAGGGAAGTCAATTGAGTTGGGCTTGATGAAGTTCTGGCAGAAGTTTGCAGGTGATTTCATAATGTGTGGCATTATTGTGGTTCTGAATGCTATAAGCAAGCAAGAAAGCTAGGCCAACACATAGCTTTGGAATTATATTAAGGGAGGATATAATTTTTTCAGAACAGGGTAATGCCATCTACCTGCTTAATGACTTTGCATGGCATAGGAAACTTTTATGTTTGTCCAAAGGAATAATAGGAGGAGGAGAACACACTACATTATTTTAAAAGCTTTTTGTGATTTGTATGAGAGAACCCTGACAGTCCCCGACAGATTTACCGGATATGTGATTATTAATTAAATGATTGTTATCATTACCTTTAACCCCTGTCTTCCACTCACCCAGCCATCTCTCTTGCACTTATCATGAAGGTGCCTGGCTGAACAGGTGGCATTTTGTATAATGTCCTTAAGGCCACTAGACTTGGGCTTCCTTGACTGAGCAGGAGGGAATGAATCCAGAGCATTTGTTCTTCTCCAAACTCCAGGTTCCAGATCTGGGCTATTACATGGAGCTTTCTGGCATTTGTTCACCAACAGCATAACATGAAGGAGGAACTAATTGCTATAAAAAAGCATTTATTAACTGCTATGCCACCCGTGTTCCTCTTTTGGGCTCAACCAGGCATGTTCTAATATTGAGAGGGCTCCTCAAGGTTGAATTGAAAATGCCTGATGCAGGCAGTCACATCCTTACTTTGCACATGCCAATGACTGGTGCTGTAAGTAGGATTGTGTGTTCAGTTGTTTGTTTTTAAGTACGTGTATGTTTTTCCAGATTTCACATCAGGGGTGCACAAGACAGTGTCGGGCTCTAGAGGTGAAAGGTGGATGAAAGAAGACATAGATACTGCACTGCAAACCTCAGACAATTATGGATCTGTGAATCTTAGTGACCGAGAGCTGTAGCCATTCTTCGTGTCCCTTCTACTTTTCAGGGATTTCCTTCCCATTGCTGGCATTGTTTTCATCTTTCCCAAAGTGATACTGACTTCATTTCATGCTGTCTGTTCAGAATTGTCTTAAGGACCAGGCAGCCAGGAGAAGGGGCACAATAGTTCATTTCCCCAGGACCCCTCTCTGTGCTGTCCACCCTCCTTACATGTTGACCCGAAGCAGTGACCTAGAAATTCCGCATGTTCTCCTAAAGGAGCTGAGGAAACATCTGAGAGTTGAGTGGCTGCCTGATGTTCTTTTCCCCCCTTTCTGTACGAGATGATAGTTCATATATCTCAGTGTCAGGAAGATTGAGACATATTTCCTTCTCTATTTCAAAGGTAAAATTGGGAAGAGGGAAAAGAAAGCAAGTATAGCATTTGCTTCAGCCTTTGGAATCTTTTTGGTCCTGTGTAAAGGACACACATGCTAAGTCTGTCAGCCTGGCACTGACATGTGCTTCAGATTGTGAGGCTTAATTTTTCTTTAAAAAAAAAAAGTGCCTGTCTCTTCATTCCTTCTGAACACTGGGAAAGGATCCTATTCTCCATACTTGGTTGTACCAGCTGTCGAGTGAGTCACTCTAGTTATTAGTAAGCAGCAGGGAAATATGTCTATAAAAAAAGAAATTGACAGGAGATGTAAAGAAGGAACAGGACATATCTGAGGGAAAAAAAACACTTGAAAAATAAATAAGACTAGGACATGATCCTGTAATTCCTAAGCACTGAGCCCCAGATCACGGAGTCCCACAACTTGCCATTGGTCCAGGCTGCATTGGCCCATCGTGATGGAGCTGAGATGCTGTGAAGGAAGGGCAACATTAAGATAGGAGGACAGTCTGCCTTAACATAGCGTCATGCACTGATAAGGAGATGGAAACCCTGCTTCTGTGAGTCTGATTCAGGGGTGAAGAAGTGGTCTCCCTGAAGGGGCGTGTGCTCAAGATCCCCCAAACATACTGTGCTTCCCTTCACAAAGGAGGAAGAATCAGGGCCTGGTCAGACCTATTCCAAAAGCAGGACAAAGGCTGCATCAGATGTCTTCCAGGAAGCTGGTGTCTGGTGGTGGCACTGGATGATGGAAAACCCATCACCTTGGCATCCACCTGTACTTTTTTGGATAGAGACATTGTCATTGAATATCTCAAAATGGCTTCAGTAGTCTTTCTAAAATTAAGCTGGGGATGAGAAAGAATTAATTTTAACCCATGCCTTATTGAATGAATTAAATAAGATTTCAATATGCTACAAAAAAATAAGGAATTGGATAGCTAGAGCAGAAAGCTAATTTCCCCACAAATCTCTGAGGGCTCCACTGGTTGAGATACATGTTTCTCAGCAAGCTGTAAAAGACCCTTGAATAACTGGGTGTAACTTTCATGATTGATCCTGTCTCATCGGCCTCCCTCTTCCAGCTCCCCACCTTGTCCTAACATGTCTGCAAACTAGCAATATCAAATGACATGACTGGCCATTCTCTAAATATGACAGACTTTTAAAGACGATTCCATGCCTCTGCATGGCTATACTCTCTGATGCTCCTTTTTCAGTTCCCGTGGTGAATACATGAGTGTCCTTTATAGTCTAACTCAAGTGTCACCTCCTCCATGAAGCCTTCTCTAGCCATTTCAGGCAGAATTAGTCATTCCTGTCTATGTGCTCCCATAGCCTGTGTTCATGCCTCTATTATAACACTTAGATGTGCAAACAGTTCAAATTAAAAGTGTATCTGGGAGTATCTAAGGCTGGGAATGTCTCGTTCATTTTTGCAGCTACCCCAGGATTCATTGCACAGAAGCTCACACATTTTTTACTGAATGAAAATCTGAGTGAATCAATAAAGATGAAAGGTGGGGCTTAGGCATGGGGAATGAAAAAGTGATTATTCTTTTAAAATTTAAATGTGCTGTCTGTCATGTGTAAAGGTGATTTTTCTGATTTATCGGCAGTAAAATATAGGCTTTGAACTTGTTTCCCACATTTCCTTTATGTGCAGAGAGTACTCATGTGGTTTTTATCCTTATCAGAAGGTACTAAGAGATGATTCCTTCATGCTTCTCACTCCTTCTGTATGTACAGTCAGACTCCAGCAGTTCTTGCACAGTGCCCTTAAGTCATTCTTTCCCCTCTACTCCCATAGCCACTGTCTTTGGTAGCTTGTGCCTAGATTTCTATAATAAGCTGCCCTGTGTCTCTCATCTTTAATATCACAACTATCATCTTACCCATTTATCAGGTTTGTATTTTTCAAATATCATTTGGAACATTTCATTCACATGATTAAGGACTGAGTGGGACTTAATTTAGCCAAATTGAAACTTAGCATGGCAGTCATCCTCCCCAAATGTCAAAGTCCTGATCTCAAAGCTGGCTCTTGAGTTACTGTCCAAAAGGGACGTCTTTTCTAGGCACACCTCTCCCTTTACTGTTCAGACAACGTGGCGTGTATAGTGGAAGAGGTACCCTACTGGGAGGCAGAGAGCCTGGTTCTGTTCCCAGCTCTGTTACTAATTAGCTGTGTTACAGGTCATTTTACCTTTTCAGACTTTTCATTCTCCCACCTGTAAAATAATGTCTTAGGAGAGATGCTTGCTTGGAAAGAATTTGGAAGAGATGAGCCCTGCGTTCCTTCTCATTCTAAAGTCCTTTGATTCTTTGATTTTATGAGATGTTGAGCTTCTGTGTTCTCTTCTATAATCACTGAGTAGCTTGAGTAGGCTTCAGAACCTTGGCCTCATTCCTGTTATACAGCAGCTGACCAAACACCAGCAGAGGAATGAAGAATAAGGGACTCTCTGTTAAGTCCGATTTTTATATGGGTGTATACAACACCAGAAGCCATCTTTTTGGGGGTGAAGTTTAGTTTTTCATTCAGCCAAGCTTTTGATTCACTTAATAAAGAAAAATAAATGAGTGAGATTTGATTTCCTTTGATTGAAAATGATTTATTTTATATTCTTCATGCCTCAATGTCCACTAGCCTGCAGTTACCATATTTTTCAGACTATAAGACACCCTCCCCCCCTTTCCTCCCAAATTTGAGGAGGGGAGGAAAGTGCATCTTATAGTCTGAAAAATATGGTATTCACAGTCTAGTGATTCATTTCAGGGCTGAGTTCCTTGATTTTACTTTCTTCTTTTCAGGCCCAGTTTTTGATAGAGCATTTACTTTTTCAGAAACACCACCTGAAGATGAATAAGATAAAGATCAGCATGTGGGCCCCAAACTGCTTCTTGTCAACTTTTATTTGACAGGGTTCTACTAATGGGATTGTTCAGCATGTCCAAGGTTGAATTTTCATGACATAATTCCATAAACCTTTGCCCTCCACTATGTTTCTTCATCTTAGGGAAATAGCATAGTTATCCTTCTGGTTTCATGTGTCAGAAATTTGCAAGTCATCTTGGATTCTTTTCTCTTTCCTTCTTTTACCTAATCAGTTTTCAAGTTTTACTGGTTCTATAGCAAAATATATTTTAAGTCTGTCCACTTTTTCCCAGTTTCCCTACAGTCCTAGTTAAAGTACATGCACACACACGTGCACACAATGTATATGATTGTTTGTTCAATGTTTGTGTCTTCCTTTGACTAGACCATTAGCTCCATGTTGGCAGTGATGTGTGTGTTTTACTCACTATTGCACTTTAGTTTTGGCACTTTAATTGGCTCAGAGCAGGTACTCAAAAATATTTGTCAAATGAGTGAATTAACTTAAGCTAATTATAAAATTAAACTTTGAATTATTTATGGACTTGATTTCCTGAGTCTTTGGATTATCTATTTAAGACTTTGTTTCTTTATATTTTCAACAAATACTGAGGCACCTGCTCTGTGCACAGAGCTGAACTTGGTGTGAAAGACAAGAAAATAGAAAAGTCATGGTGGTAATATTCCTCAGAACTTGAGTTTAGTTGAAGAAGCAAAGCCTGCACATACAAAAAATACTGAGTGGAAGTATGACACAGAATATGAGTAAGTGCCTCAGATCGGTAATGCAATTCATATGCTGCAGTCAAGGAGTGCTGTCTATGTAGGCTGAAGTTGCAGCCTTGACACATCATGGAGAAACTGCAGGTAATGAAACTTGACCTAGACTTTGAAAAATGTAGAGTGTAGAGGTCCAAGGTGAAATTTCTCTAAGTGGGAGTGATAGCATGAGCAAACATTTGGACTTGACACTTGACACCGAATGTTCATAATGAGGGTTATACTGGGATCAACTTAATCTTAATGGAATTATAGATAAATAATGGGAAAAAGTGCGGGGTTATAGTGAGACATGGTTGGTTTTTTTAAAGGCAACATGCTGTCCTTGGAAAGGTACCTATTGGGAGTTGGCATCTAATTGTACAACCTTAAGCCATCTATTGTGTCCAAATCTCATTTTAAAAAGGGGGTGAAGAACATGCAGCATTAAGAGGTAGGATTACATCCACTTTTAGCTGTTATATGTTATGTCTCTATAAAAGAGCTGAAATAGACACCATTGGTACATCTCTCTTTTAGAATTTCCTGTCTGTGGAACAGTCTATCTAGTTCTCGAATGCCCGGCTGGGGCTGCTGAGTGTCAGTGTTCCCCAGTGGGTCATGGAAAACCTTGGAAACTATACTGATGTCATTTGAGTTTATCCTGGGAAGTAACCATAGGAAAGACTTGATGAAAGGGTTATTTTAAGAATTTTAATCTTGTCCCACTGTATAAGGGAATGGGGGAAGAGGGGCACAAGGTGGGAAGGCAAGTGAGACCTACTCCAAATGCAGGGTGACACAGGCCAGAAATTTGTTGGTCTCCAGTATTGCAAGAGAATTTTGAAGGATGCTTCTTTAGGATCTGGAGATGTCCTGTATAGAGGTAATGCAGAAAATAAAATAGTCAAAGCTGGATTTTAGGTTTGGGGATGGAAAAGATGGTGATGGATCAATAGAAATTGAAACATTGAAGTGGGAACCTGTTTTTCACAGAAGATGCATTCAATTCTCAGATGAGGGTTGGACATGTCAGTGAGGATGTCTTAAAGTGCCTACTATACAGTGTGGAGTGTGAAGTAACAGATTTGAAATTCATCAGTGTAGTGTTGATACAACTGTCAGTGACCAGCTGAGAAAAGATCAGTTTTCTCAGGAGAAGAGTACACAGAGAAAAATAAGGTGAAATGTAGACTGAGCCCTAAACACCCAGTACGGCTGGAGGAGGCAGAATATTCAGCAAAGCTCATGGCCCTGGCAGAGACAGGGAGGGGAGATTGTGGTGGTCAGCTCTGTGAGGGGCAGGTGATGGAAGCAGAAAGAAATGACTTTAAAGAAAGGAAAAGGGAGAAATAGTGTCAAATTAGTAGAGAGGGCAGGTGTTGGTGGACCATGCGTATCTTTTATTTGATCAGGGATTGATTAATTAGTTTTTTGAGTATTCAAGTCAGTTACCTAATTCTTTTTATCATTTTATTATTTTTTAAACAGCATAGGGAAAGAATTGAAGAGAAGGGGAAGATTCCATTATTTTTGCTCCCTATTACCAAGTGGAGGAAAAGGTTGGTGGGGAAGGAGCTTAGCAATCACTGTGGGGCCCTTTGTACAATATCAGAAGCCAGAGGGGTCTGTCAGCATCGCTATGCTCATTAGCTGGATGGTCTAGGGCAAGTTACCTAACCTCTCTGAGCTTACATCTTCCTCTATGAAAACAGAGATAACAGCAAAGGTGTCCTATTGTCTTCATGCTGCTTAAATGGCAATGTAGGCGAAGTGTTCAGCACAGGCCTCATCCAAAGAAAATGCTAAAAAAACATGGCAATTGTTTTTGTTACTATTATCTTATTTTACTAGTTTTTTTTGGGGGGGGCTGGGTGGGATTGTTTCTGCTCATATTGGTACTAACAACTAGAATTAAATAGAGAACTGTATTTAGAAGGTGTAAGCATGAAACATTGTATTTTTTCCTTATATTCTCCAAGGGGAACAGATTCTTCCACTGTAGTTTTGTAAGACATAAAACTATATGAAATCTAGATAGTTCCTTGCTCTTGAATGTTCCCTGCCACGGGCTCCTAGGAATGATCCGTCTAAAGCAAGGTGCTAGCACATTTATGTGGAATGAATGCTGAGAAAGGGACCTGGAAATGCAACCTGATGGGAGGAATGAAATTCTCTTAGTCTCCCAGTTTGAAGTGTTCTACTGATGTCGGAATGTGGAATCATCCTGAAAGAAAAAAAAATGTGTATATTTCTGAGAGCAAAGATGCATGTGCAGACAATTTAGATTTTTGCCCAGATATGCTGGCATTTTCTTTCTGGGGGCGGTTCTTATGTTTCCAACAGTGTTCCCACTGCATACCATGTTCTCTCCTCCTCGCCCTTCTCCTCCCACCCCCCTCCCCATATGTCTTCCTTTCTGTCGCGCCCACCCTGCTCCTGGTTTCTTTCTCTCTGTCTTCTCTTGTAGGTTATTTCCCTTCAGTAACAAAATGAATCCTGTCACAGAGCAGAGGATTACTCTCCCCAAACCCACTCTCCATCTCTTCAGCTATTGCCTTTCCGAAAGTTCTGCAGAGAGATCTGGGAAACAGTCCTTTCTGCATGTTTTATTGGGCTTCTCCCATCTTTCTTTTTACTCTGGTAACTCACTGGGGACCTTCCTCTCTCTCCATCCTCCCCAAGCTTCCTGCCACATAGCTCTCCCTTCCTTCTCCTCCAAGGCTGTCTCTCCGTGAATCAGATCTTCCCAGCCCAAGAATCATCCAGCCTTGGAAATCTCCATCGGTCAACAGTGAGGGCAGACAGAGAACTGCACAGACACCGGAGGGACAGAAGAAATAAAGGTCTCTGAGAACAAGCTTGGACGTGGATAAAGATGACCTGAAGAGCCAGATGCAGCTTTGGGACAAACAATTATGACAGATGACATGACTCACGGGGACCGATTTACATTAGGCTCCATCCCCACCCCCATGCGGCAAGTGAATGCGCAGTTATTGTTAGCATCTTTTGGTTTCTTGTTTTGAAGCAACAGAGTAGCTAGTGCCAGATAAATGACAGAAAAAACAAAACAAAACATCTGTCTTAGACTTTAACTGCTCTGACTTCATCTCTTTCTCAGATGGAGACACAATGCACTGAATGAAAATACCATTGTATTATGCTCTTTGATTTGTGGGAGAAGACACTTGTGTACGTAGAGTGTTTTGCTGTTAGATGACGGGAGAGACAGGGTTTTCTTTGGAATTACTGAGTAAAGAATCGAAAATAAGTAGACGCCAGTTTTGTGCAAAGAAAAGTCCAGAGAGAGAATTAATGAGGAAGAAAGTGGTAGATTATTTAGGGCATTCTGACCAGAGCTGTATTGGTTTAGAGGTGGCTGTTGGTAATGGTAGCAATAGAAAATTGTATTCTGTCCATCCATCCATTCGTCTATCCAATTTTCACTGCATTTGCTGCGTACATGGCCGGTGCTGGGGGCTCTGGAGGTCTACCAAATTTACACTTGCTTCCTGACATTACAGACTTCTGAATATTCTCAATATTGATGTACACACAAAGAATGTTTGAGTTGACATCTCTTTGTTTTGGGCCTTTTCTCCACACCTTCTTAGAATCATCTTTGAATCCAAATACTATAAGTTTCTGAGTGTCTCCTCAGGGATTAAAGTACCACAGGAAAAAATGCTAGCTTGTTACAATTTAAAATTTTTATTTAGTTTTTATTTTTTAATATGTATAAAAATTCTAATGCATACAAAGTTGTGGGCACCTTTTGGTGGTTGAGTGACATAATGTTGGAGAACTGTCAGACATTGGTTTTCAAAAACTGGATCTAAAAATCTTCCAGTCCTGGCCAGCATGGCTTCCTTGATTGGAGCATTATCCTATAAACTGAAAAGTTGTGTATTTGATTCCTGGTCAGGGCGCATGCCTGGGTTGTAGGTTCGGTCTCTGGGCACATATGAGAGGCAGCTAATAGTTGTTTCTCTCCATCTCCCACTCCCTCCCACCCTCTCTAAAATCAATAAGCATGTCCTCCAGTGAGGATTGTTTTTTAAAAGGTCCTTCTGATGCAACCTTTTAAAAAGTTATAATAATAAAAAAGTTCCAGCCTTCAATATCTCTTCCCAGTCTCCCTAAAAATTGTGTTGACTCCTGTACTCCAGTGTTTGTCGGGCTCCAAACACAATCCTGGGAGCGCTGCTTAGTATGTCATTCTTAGAGTACAACCTGAGTGCCAGGCTCCTGAATGGAAGCAAAATGGTTACAATTCAGAGAGATTTAAAAGTCATTTACTCACTCATTCATTATTAAGTCACCACTTGCTGAGTGCCAGCCATGCCACTTGCTTTGTAAACACAGAGATAAAAGACAAGGATTACCACTCTTGAAGGGCTCACAATCTCCACTGACAGAGGAGCCTGAGAAAATAGCCGAAATACCAAACGAGGTTTGCCTGCGACGCTACAGTAAGGGCTGATGTGGAAGAGCACGTGAAGGCGTGCTGCCCCGTGCCCAGGCGGAGGGGCACACTTGGAGGTATGTTTCTGTGCCCCCAGCTTCTCCATCATTAACAGCCTTACTTTTTGTCCCACAAAACTATTATCCAGAGTAGTTAACAACAGGGACATTGTTTGACTGTCCTGGTTTTTACCCACAGCTTCCCCTGTCCCCAGCAGTGATCTCAGCACCAGGCCCTCCCACTTGGAGAAACAATGGCCATCTGAGCCAATACCCTTGTTATTATTTCACAAACTGCAGAAATAATGGGTAAAACTGAGTGCTTTTAACAGGACCAGTCATCATCATTATTTTAACAACAGGATTTATATGCTTCCTACAGTTTTCAGGGCGCCTCCCTCCCATGCACAAACTAGATTGTCGAGAGAAGTGAAGGCACATGCTGTGGCCTCCCAGCTAAGCAGGAAGCTCTAGAACCTGTGTCACCTGCTTCTAAAGCCCCAGAGGACTAGGTGCAGATCCTTAAAACCCCAAATGTTTTCCTATACAACCTTGGTAATTCATCATCCACTTTGGCATTGTAAATTGACAGAGCATTGAAAGGGAACCACCACTGATATGTACCCGAGAGGTGGAGACCGCTTTCTGGAGTCATGGCCATGCCCTATAGCAGCAGAAACATTGGACTGGAAGTCAGAAGTCCTGCGTTCCAGCCCACACTCTACCTTACCCTTCCACAGGTCACTTGGCGTCTTGGTGTCTTAGCTTCCTCCTCTGCACCATGAAGGGAGTGTGTTCAGTGGCGCGTGTGGTTAGGAGCACAGATGTGGAGCCGGACTGCCTGGTTCAAATCATGGCTCTGCCTCTTGGCAGTTGTGTGACCTGAAGCAAGTTATGTAAACTTTTTGATCCTCACTTTCCTCATCTGAAAAAAATTGGGGTAATAACTAACTATATAACTATAGGACCTACTTTATAGAATCGTTATGTGTATTAAATAAGTTAACCAATTTAAATAATTAAACAGGTGTGGCTTAGGGTTAATGCTATATAATTGTTTCTTGAATTTAAAAAATATGGTCTTTTCAGCTCTAAGGTATTATGACTCTTTGAAGCATAGTTATTACTGGACATAGAGAAGGAATGTACAGTCTACAAAGAAACTGGTTTAAAAGAGGAATGCTAAAGTGGCAAAGAGTTATGATGACTTTAGCAGGAAACTTGACTTGAGAAAGGGATATAATATAATAAGAAATTAGCTATCTCTTTGGTACAGGTGGAAATTCATAGGCAAAGATCTTAGTAAGGAAGCGAAGGGAGGTGGTATAAGGCTCCGGATCTTCCAGAAACAACACAGAACAATTGAAAGGATGCAGGAAACTTGGCTCCGTCCAGCTGCCGGGGGTGTCATGTATAAGCTCATTTTGTCCCATTTCTATTCCCACAGTTGTCCTGGTCTGGGGCTCCCTCACCCTGGCACTGTCACAGCACACAGTCCAGAGAAGTTGATGCTTCTGCTCATAAGCTTTTGGTCCCTCTTCCCTGGGAACTGCCTTATATATGCTTGTTTGGTGGCAATTACTTGTTCAGCAGAGGGAAAAAGAAAATATTCTGGTTGCCTGCATTCCAGTTCTGTGAAGTTCCCCCATAAATTGCAAATAAATTCACACTATAAAGAGGCAGAAGCCTAAAGGTGTCTGTGTATCTATCTGGTCTTGGTTTCCTTCATTCTTGATCAAGAGCCCTGTCTCTTACTCATGCAGTGGTACAACCTGCAATTCCTAGCTCCAGTTTTGCTAAGAATCAGTTGTTTATAAAGCAGACATCATAAGTCTTGGCTTCCCCATCTGTGTGTAATAAGAACACCTTGCAAACGTGCTGTGATGAGTGAATAAAGTAAATCCCGTGAACTCATCAACTCCAGCACCCCCACTCTCCTGCCTCCCTCCTCCCCATCCCTCTCATTTGCCCAGCCTCCTTCACCCTGCCCCTCTTCCTTGAATTCAAAGGGATAGTCTGGTGACCGATTCCTGGTCTGCTTTTGATTTTCCCAAAAGGGGATCTGATTTCTCCAGAGGAGTTATCCTGAGGCCTGTGACAAGGGAGGAACACAGTGTCCTGGGAAGTGAGAAGCAGAGTCATGCCCAAGAAAGAGAGGGTTTAGAGAGACTCAGGTAGGCACAGAACAAAAGAAATTGCAACGGATATCGGATATGTTGTGTTTACGTCATTGTTCTGTCTCAAGTTGTTTGCTCTTAACTGCTATCTGAATTTACTGATTCAGGTGAAGGGAGAAGAAGCAGGAAAGGAGGAAATAATGATCTCCTGAGAACACACTGTGTCCCAGACACTGTAGTAGAAAGCATCGGGCAGTGATTTCTGGTGTCGGTGGTAGAGCCTGGAACAATTTCAGGATTCCTTAGCTTGCCTGTGAATTCTGCTGCTCTGAAGTAACCTGTCTGAGCCTTTGTACAGGGAGTGTATGTGGGGAACTGTCTTTGGGAGCAGAAATGAGGGACTAGAAGAGTGAGAGGGAAGGAGGGAAAGCCACTAAAAAGAGCTTCTTGGAGCCCATAACCCCTGTGGGCGGCCAGTGCTTGGCCACATCAGCACTTGCTAGGGGAGCCTCATGAAATACATCTCAGAACAGAGTCAGGTAGTCGATTCTCAGTTTCACACTATTCTCCCTGTTTAACATAGCCACCCCCCTAATCTTCTGACCCCTTTTTCAATATTTTGCCAAAGTCGTTCCATTATCTGATACTTCATTCACTAAGTCACCATCCTAGGGGCATATTAGGAGTGATTATAGGTGTCTTTGTCAGGACCTTGACCCTCAATTCACAAAAAAGTGCTGCCATGCTAATAAATTCTGTATCCCTCTCTACCCTAATGTAAGTCCCCCCAAGTCCACTCCCCCATGTGTCCTCTGCTTTCCGAGGGTCTGTATTAGCCTGGTCTTGCCACTGCAGTTCCTTCAGTACATAAGCTATTTCCTCTCAGCTGTCTGCTCCTTTCTAGGGACTGTGTTTTCCAGTTTGACGTGTTCATGACCTGACTCTAGTTTTGGCCTGGAGGGGATGAAGGGAGACAGGGCACATACCTGGGGAGGACAGGAGTCCTCGGGATAACTTTTGGCCCTAGTTAATTTTACTTCTCGGGTACATTAGTGCCACTCCTTTTCCATCACAGTCACTCCTGTACACTGGTGTAGACAGTCTGACACAGTGCTTAGAAAGGGCATGCCATTTTGTGTTGGGGATGTAAGAAAAGAAACTCCTTGGTTAATTAAGCCGGAACTGAGGAGCCAGATGCCCTGGGACAGATGCCAGGCCACAGGTGCCTGGGAAGTGACATAGGGGATTATGCACATGAGAAGGTCATTTAAAAAAAATTACACAAAAACAGGCTCTCTTGACATTTACCTATGTCTCCATTAGTTCCAGGGACTGAGACTCAAGCTTGTCTTTTTCTTTGTTACATCTTCCCTCACACTGTAAATGAATCCCTGTGGCTAGCTCTTTCCTGACTTCATGTGGGAACCCATGATTTGGCTTAGTGGCCCATTCTGTCCACACAAAGGTACAGAGAGGTTTGGACTGGAAGCCTTCCACAGTTCACACAATAGTACTGTGATGAACCAGTTTGGGCCCTTGCAAGCAGAGGCTGGAGAATCTTAATGGACAGGAGCCTCAGGTAGTGAGAGTGATTGCCCTGGCAGAGTGCCTTCCATTTACATGGAACAACAAAAGAATTGCCTCTGATTCTGTGACCCGAAGACAGAGACATTTCAAAAGGGACAGGTTAGCATGAGAATGGATTTCTGAAACATGCGTGATGTAAAGATGTCAAAAGCAGTAATGTGAATTTGATATCTATGTCTTGGGCTTATCACAAGTTCCCAGGAAAGGAAACCCTAACAAAATGAATAGAAATGTTGGCATGGTTTTACTGAAATCCCTGCCCACTGTGCAGGGATGGTCTCCAGTTCAAGTGTCTCTGTGTAACTTCTTGTAGTGGCATGCTGGCAAACTGTTGTTTTGGTTGTCAGGAAGGGCTCCCATAGCTGAAGTTCCCCACAGAACAAATATTTGTTAAGATTTATTGGTGAATTTCAACATTTTTCTGAACAGGAACCACGTCCATGCTTTGGAATTTACAACCAAGTACAAGGGTGATTTACTGATACTTTTTGATGAGTGTGGGTGAGATAAGGAGTAGGTCTATGCTTTAGTGCTCATTCAAATGGGAAAAAGCAAACACAAATGAGTGGCAGGATGCCTTGTGCACATATTTATACAGGGGATTGATTCAGGAAGAGGTGGATCAGTGTGCAGGAAGGAGATAGGAGTGTTGGGTTATACACAGGAGCAGCAGTCTCCTCTGTTAGGTGAGGGGCATAGGTCAGCTTCTGGCCTCTGGAAATGGAAGAGGGTGAGTGATGATGGGTGGAGATGAGTGTGTGTAAGTGATTCCAGTGTGAGGAGGGCTGTGGGGAGGATTTGTATGAGAGCAGGTGTGTGGGTGGGTAGATGGAGGCCTCTAGCCAGCACCGTGTAGCCAAGACCTAGCATGTATCTGAGTAGGTGGGACAATGCTCTTGTATTTTGTAGAATGGGAACCTTGGTAGACAAGGGCATCTGTAGTCATCATGCATGTGGCTAGTTGGAGAGAGGTACCCAATGAGGCATATTTTCTCCTCTGTGTTTCCACTTACAGCTGAAAGGAACCAGTAATTACACCTTTCTTTAAAATTAAATACACCAAAACCATATAATCAGTGATAGCCCTGTGGAGCATTAACTTTCTCATCTTTGCTAAGCCTAGCCTCATGTGACAGAGTTTGCCCACCAAGAAGGTCACGTGATTGACTAAAGGGGCTTCCACATCCTCTTTGGAAACTGCTATGTGAGACAGCATTATAGTTTCTTTTATTTACATTTTTATCATCTCCAGTCCCACAGGTGTTTCCTGGAGAAGCTTCCCAACACCATACAGTGTGTAGGGCAAAGCAAGCAATTTACACTTGGGTGCAAGCCAGCAACAACTCCCGGTTTCTCCCCTTCACCCCGCCCATTCGTCTGTGAAACTGCCTCCATCCAGGCATTTGCCCTTTTTTCCTTGGAACTTCCTTCCCTAGCACTTGAACACTTGTGTGGACTTTCACAGTTGTGATTCTCTCCTTAAAATATTCTTAGTTGAATTTCTTGAGTGATCAGCCTGAGAGACTTTGTCTCCTAACCTTAAAAGGGGGAAAAAGAGGAGGAAGAGCTGCACTGTGTGAGCAGCTGCAGGCAGCAGAGGTGCTGTTCTGGGGACCGAAGTTCTCCTGCGCCTTTCTGGACAGTTGTACAGGAGCTGCTGCTGCAGCTGACTCCCTGCCAACGGGTAGAGAGTGGGTGCAGCGGGGGAGAAAGAGAGAGAGTGAGTGTTTGAGAGAGTTAGTTAGGGGGAGTCCCAGCAGAGGAGGCTGGGGTGACCATGTCAAACATGAGAGGAAAGTGTTTGCCCATGATAGGCAAAAGACTTTCTTCCTTAAGGAGAAGCAGGGAACCATCATTGCAGATTCAAGAGACCAAAGGGATCATGGAGGAGAGAGCCGGGGAAAGATGTTACAGAAAAGATGGCGGGGGAAGTGCCCCAAGGAGTGCCCTTCCTGGTTGAGGGCTGTGCCTCAGTATCTCCCCTTAACCCCTGTGCTCCCTCTGGGGTTGGTTTGTCTGTTTCTTCTTCTAAGCGAAGCTGGCCATAAGGGAAGCTTACCTCAGGGGACAAAGAGAAAAAGATACTGTGATTTGCAGAAAGAAAGAGGAGACTTGTTTTCCATTTTGAATTCCCCACTCACCCCCAGGCTGTGCTTTCACCTCCAGCTCCATCACTTTTGTGTCTTTCACTTTTGGTCTGTGGCAGTGAAGGCCTGAGTAGAGTGGTCTGAGGGTGATGGAGGCACTGGGAATCCTTAAGAGTATGTTGACCACCGTCATGTTTTGGTCAAAGGTGGTTCTTGTGAGTTTCCTGACTTTTACTTCATTATCATTCAACACATAGTTACTGGGTGCGGATTCTCTGCAGGAGTCCTGTTGTACCAGTTACAGAGTGGGCCGCATTCACAGAGTTCTGTAACACACTGAGTTTGAGGCACCATGTTGTTGGGCAGTTGTGACCACATCATTGTATAGAAGAGAAAACGGAGGCCAACAGAGTCGCTTGTCTAGTGGTTGGTGATGGAGATGGTATTCTGAGCAGGGCTTTCTGAGTTTCCCTCTACTTATATTTTCATTTTTTTTGCACTGTCTTGCTTTTATTTCAAATCAAAATTTTGTTGTAAATCCTAGAATTGCTATGCCCTGCCTGTTTTCTGAACTGCAGTATATTTTAGAGTCAGCCACGCCCAGTTATGAATCCCAGGTCTATTGGGATTAATAACCACTAACTAGCATTTAATTTGTATAAAACCATCTGCACCTCAGCTTTACCAGTCATAAAAAGGAGATATTAATGCCTAATTTTTAGGGTTTCTATGATCATTGAGACAGATAGATAGATCACCTAGTATAATGCATAACACATTTACTGGGTGGGAAATGCCAGTCCTCTTTTTTAAATTCCCCCTTCTGTTGAGAACCTATTCTTCTTATTTTGTGTAATCACGTAAAATTAAGTAGTTTTCTATAGTTATTATTCTTATGATAGAAGAACCAAGCTATTATATCTTTAGTCACAACAGGGTCGGCACAGCGTACAGAGGTTTGAGGAGAAGGACTTGTGCAGTCACAAAGACCAGAGGCTGGAGGACCACAGTGTGTGGACAGGACAGGAACAGAGTGACCGGGATACTTGGCAGTTCTAAATCCCCTCCATTTTATATTTTCCTGAGGAATATTATGACATTCATTCCCAAAGGACAGATTAATCCTCTGGAATTGGGGAAAAAAGAGAATTTCTTTCGTTGAAAGAATTTCTTTCTATTTTTCTTTTTCACCTTCATCCCATACACCTGTATTTTATTCTTGAAAAAATCAGCATCGATCTCTTATGCAGTGATATTTCCACTGCACGGCCCTCTAAAGCGTCTCCTATTTCATCTGCCATGGTCCGCTGTGACAGTGAAGTTCATGGCCCAGTTAGCCACGATCCCCCTGAAAGAGTGAGATATTGAACATTAGGAAAACCGTGGGAGAGGTGCCACTGTGAGACGCTTACGGACCCTGAGAGCTGAGGGCTTTTTTGCACAGGTGCTGAGATTAGTACTGGGTCATGGCACAACCATTTATTTCAATATATTATTTAAGTCCTTTGTCCTCCATGAAGTCAGCTCTGACTTCACCTCCGCACACTGTGCTTTCCTGTCTGTAAACTTGCACAGTATTTATTCCCTGTTGCATCTGCCTAGTCCCACTTTTGCATTTAATCACTGGGTGTTCACTAAGAGCTAGTTTCATTCAAAACTTTATATTAGGTTTCCTGTAGATACAGAGGTAAATTAGAGGTATTATTATCTCCAAGGGTTTTTCAGTCTGACAGAGGGTTAGCTCACCAAGTATTCATTGATACTTTAGTTGTAGAGGTTTTTTTTTAATACTACAGAAAGGATTTTGTGTCTGTTAGCTCAGTCATTTTGGATTCAGATCATTATAGACAGCAAAATGATTTGGAAAAAAATATTATGAAGGAAGTAAGCAAATATGGGAAGAAACACTTCTGTCACCACTTTGCATAGGGATCAAATTCTTTTACTTCTACAAATCTTCTGGTTAAAATTCTGTGACAATTGACATGAAATATTATAATGGCTTAAAAAAGGACTTGCTCTTATGACATCATTATGACCAGTTTGTTTTGCTTTGTCATTGGGGGTCGGGTTACATTTTACAAAATGCTTCTGGAGATCATAGTGGGTTGCCCGAAAAGTTCATTTAGTTTTTTTCAGACAGTAGCTCTAGTAGCACTTAGTTGTCTTTAACTTCATTTGAAACAGTTTGTTAGACTGTATTATGACAGCTGTCATATCAGCATGCATTTTTAAAATGATCAAAATTGGTGAATTTTTGTGCAGCCATTTTAATACTGAAAATCAAAGAAAATATGCAATGTTTTTGGCATATTATGCTTTATTATTTCAAGAAAAGGAAAAGTAAAAACACAACTGAAATGCAAAAGAAGATTTGTGCAGTGTGTGGAGAAGGTGCTGTGACTGACCAAATACGCTAAAAGTGGTTTGTGAAGTTTCTTGGTACTACTGACGTTTTGGCCAAATAATTCTTTGCTGTGGGGCTGTGTTATGCATTCAAAGATATTTAGCAGCACCCTGGCTTCTACCCACTAGAAGCCAATAGTGAGAGATAGCTGACATACTCAACATATCCAAATCAATAAAGTTGCTGGTGAAAGTGAAAAAAATGTGTCTTTTATTTTATGGAAAAAAACTAAACTACTTTTTGACCAACCTGATGTAATCTTGAATTATTCATTTGAAAGACCAGAGTTCAGTTTCCTTAAGATCATTCTTTAGGGATCATTCTTTTTTTAAAATATATTTTATTGATTATACTATTACAGTTGTCCCATTTCCCCCCTTCACTCCCCTCCACCCTGCACACCCCCACCCACATTCCTCCTCTTTAGTTCATGTTCGTGTGTCATACTTATAAATTCTTTAGCTTCTATATTTCTCAGGGATTATTCTTAAGTCCAACATTTCTTAAAATATTATATGTGCAATAAATATTTTAATAATCAAAGAAATATAGTTTTAAGAACCATTTGTTAGTGTACTTAGTCACATATTTATTCATTCATTTTACAACTAGGCATTCATTCATTCTAAACATTTTCTAAGTGTTTATTCCATATTATAATACTTGTCTTAGAGGGTGAGGATTGAAGACAATTCTTTTAACCTTCTATGTAAGACTGTCCCTATGAAGCCTGATATTATTAAGAACTTTGGTAGTTATTATTTTATGAATTCCAACCAGAAAGAAAACTACTTCTCAGTCTAACCACGATGAGTAAGTTTAACTTGAATTCTGTTAGAAAATAATTACTGTGTATGTCATATATAATAACTATACATACATAACAGTTGTTTTCAGGATAGTTCACCCTGTCAGGTTACTTTGTGAAATTTCGGCTTAGTCTTGTTAGCGAGCATCATTGTTGTCTGCATTACTGTCGCCACCACACCTCCAACACTGCCACTGTCCATAAGGCCCGCAGTATACCAGCTGTGCACTAGGTACTGTGGGAAGCCTTGCACCACTGTCTTGGTGCTTGGCAATGCATAATTTATCTTAATAATGTGCTTATTATGCACAGAAACCTATTTCTTAGAATTCTGAAATCTCTTGGCAAAACTCTTTACTTTTGTTCTCTAAAGAATTAGGTGCCTTGTTGCATACAATGTATTCTCAGAACATTTGATCTTCTTAGTCTTCTGCATCCTTTCTGGGGTTGGTGGAAGGCTGCATCCCCGCCTAGGGTTTTCCCTTGAGCTTGTGATTAAGAAGCAGCATCAATATTATTCATTAAAGTTCAGAGCCCACAGAATGCTTAGAGCCCAGCAGGACTCTGTGGAATGCAGGCATTTTACAGAGAAGATATGACCTGCCTTTCAGAGAGCTTGGAGTCTAGGTTAGGTTTAAAATCATAAGCATAGAAACATAATATTTCTTAGAATCACAGAATCCCTAGGGAAGCTGTTTCTCCACAGATTCTCCAAAGAAAGAACTGTTCTTTGTTTAAAAATTTTCTCCATATAAAGTGTCTGTCATGGACTTTTTTTCCCCTCACCTTATCAGAGGAAGCATCTTACTGAATAGATTTGCTTTTCCCCTGTTTGCAGCAACTCATTAAAAGAGCTGGCTGCAAACAGATTTTTTCTGCCTCAGTGTGGACTTATATCAGGTAGGAGCCAATAAGACTTGACAAGCTGACATCTCTTATCCATCAACAGTGATGAGTGGGGAGGGACAATGGGAAGGAGAGAACCTTATTCCCACCCACATTCTGAGAGACAGACTTTGGTTGAGTGATATAAGGTCCATTTTTAGAAATCTGTTTAATTTCTGAGTTGGAGTTTCAGGAATTTTGCTTTTGGAATATAGGGGCCAGAAACACTATCCATCTTGTGAATACTAGGAAGAAACTAAAAATTACATACCTTTTAGGTCACAAGGGAGCGATAAGAATGAGTCCTTAGGAGGAAGGGAAAAATCCTTACAAAACGCTATTGACAAAGCGTCTTAAACACTCTGTACTGTTCTACAGCCAGGCAGTCTAGCAGCCTCATGTTATTGGTAATGATGGAAAGCTTTTGTTCAGAAGAAGGAAAGATCTTGCAAACCCAGGTTTCCAACTATGTAAGCTTTGCAGTGCCAACTTTTGTCCCATCTTCTCCCTAATTTTATTTCTTAAGCATTGGTGACACTTATTTAACACCCCCTCCCCCCAAAAAGACAAAACTGCAACCAGATTCTGAGTTCACTTACAGAATTTTCATTTACACCTGGAAAGAGATACCAATTAAAGTGATTTCTTGTTCTATTAAGAATATGTTAGAAACACTGATGGCTCATTCCTAGGAAGGAAGTACTTTATGCCTGCCCTTTTTTTGGGAAAATATGAATACTGATTTTTTCCTAGATAATTTTCAGGATAATTAGATTGTATGATTTTTTTAAAGAAGTAGGTGCTTCTTTAGAGGGAAATCACATTGGCTGTCTTGTGCATTTGGGGACCACTTGAATATAGGAGGTTTAAGCCACTAAGGTTAATGTTCTTGGAAGATTACTTGCGAAAATTAATAGGACTAGTAGGAATGGAGGTTTGGTAGAATAAAATCATCAATGTCTGTTAATTATGTTTGCTAGGAGCAAAAGAGTAATATCAAACGGATGAGGAATGTGAGCAAAAGAGGCATGTTAATAACTTAGAATGCCTTTCAACCAAGGATGTTAAAAGAAGTACCTAACCTTTCTCAAATGTATTCTAAAACTTTTATATCTTGACTTCCTGTTACCTGTTGTACTTTTAAAAATTGCTTATATTCTTTTTTAGTTGTTTGATATTGCATTACCCTATTCTCCATGGTAAGTATCTCGAAGGGAGGACTGTATGCTATCTGTGTTAGATTTCTTGTATTGCTTAGCACCTTGCCTTGCACAGAGATGTACTCAGTTAATATTATTGAAGTGAACTACATTGGAATGAAGAAATATTTACACTGTAACATACTCTGAATTCTAAGTAAACACCAAGAGAAGCTATGTCCAAGAATGGTTTGAAGATATGAAGGTAACTGGAACCTCAGGAAATACTGACCATATTAGTTTAGGCTTTAAAATTTTGACATTAAAAAAACATATGACTTACACTTTAAGGAAAGATACTTCAAAAGCGGATAGAAAAGGTTGGCTTGACCTGATGTTAAGACACTCTGAAATATCCTTGAAAGATAAAATTATAATGAAAACAAAGCACACCAGGTATTTCAACATGTAGTTCAGGTACGTATTCAGTGGATTTTGACAAGTGCTTTCATGGGTTAACCCACATCATTCAATGTTGCCTCACAGCCCTTCCCAGTCAACCTTCCCTCATCCCTTTCCCCCTCAAAGGTCGCCACTGTCTCATTTGTTTACCAAAGATGAGTTATGCCTGTTTTAGAACTTCATGTAAGTGCTGTTATATAATATGTATCACTTTGTGTCAGACTTCCTTTGCTCAGTACAATGTTTTGAGAATCATCCCTGTTGCATTTATCAATAGTGTGTTCGTTTTTACAGCTAAGTAATATTCCATTGTGTGACTATACTAGAATTTTTTTCTATTAATGAACATTTGAGTTGTTTTCAGTTTTTGGTTGTTATGAATAAAAATGCTTTGAACATTTTTGTTCATGTCCTTTTGTGGGCATGTATTTCTCTTAGGTAAATACCCAGAAGCAGAATGAAGTCATAGGATAGGTGTATGTTGACTTTTAAAGGTATGGCCAAACCATTTTCCAAAGTGGTTATATCATTTTACCATAAATATATGAATGTTTTGGTCAGCAGAATGTAATGTAGAAAACTGGAGGGCTGAAAGTACAAAAAGGAATAATGCCTGCAGGAATAGGTATTATTCCTAAAACTAGGTTTTAGTTGTCAGAACTTAGGAGATTGGAGGAAGATGCGTGTTTGAGGTGCCCCTGAATCTGGTGTGACGCTTAGACCTCCGAGGAGTAAGTACCGCCCGACCTCTCTTGTTACCTTTGTCGCTGACTCTTCCCTCTGCCATCGGTATTCTGGTTGCTGAGTCCATTATTCAGTAGGCATCTTCTTTAAATTTTGGCTATTAATTTTTTGTTTCTAAAATTTCTATTTGCTTTCTATTTTAACTTTTGTTTCAAGAGTGTTTGTGATTGGTTGGTTGAGTATTTTGATAACAGCTGCTTTAAAATCTTTGTTGGATAATTCTAACGTGTGGCATCACATTGTCGGTGCCTGTTGATTGTCTTTGCTCACACAAGTTGAGATTTTCATGGTTTTACGTAGCTGAGTAACTTTGGACTGTGTTCTGGATATTTCGAATATTATGTTATGAGATTCTTAGCCTTGTTTAAAGCCACTATCCTGGTGGAACTCTGAATTCTGGTTGTTTGACCAATCTGCCCACTGGTATTTGATTCAGAGACATCAAACAGCTGTTTTATGGATTCTCTTTGGGCTTTATAGTTGTGTTCAATGGGAGAGAAAAGTTGGCATGTGATTTCTACATTCTACCTGGAGCCAGAACCAACAAGCTTAAATTTTAAAAGATAAAAGAAAACCCACTTGTTCATCAATGACCCTAGGTTTATCATCTATTGTCTGGTTACCACCACTAGAATTTAAGCTTCACAGGACACAGGGTAAGGATCTCTGTCATATTACCAATGTATTCTAAGTACTTGAGTCTCCAAACTGAAATATTAGAAGCATTCAATAAATATTTTGAAATGAATGAAAAAGAAGCTAATAAATAAGGAAGAATACACTCGTGCACAGTGGACAGTTTTACCAGATGACAGTTAGAATGACCAATATTTGTGACTTTGTACAGTTAATTAATCTCTGTGTATATCAGCATCTTCTTTCATGTAAAAGGAAAATGATATTTATTTTATAGGGAAAATAAAATATGTAAAGTATTTAGCACATGGTAGATGCTAAAAAACCCACCATAGATTCAGATTCCATATTTCCTTTCCACTCTTCTTCAAATGTGGAGACAAAAAAAGGTAACTTAAAATTTAGAGCAAGAAGCACAAGCAAAGGATATGCTCATTTCATGGGGCAGTTGGTTTTATGTAAACAGATGACAAATGAAAGTATTTTCTCTGTTAAGGAAATGATCTTCAACTGGAAAAGGATAATATCATGGTCTTTGAAATTAAGTGGACTTGATATGTGACTTTTCTTAACCTTCCTCAGGTTTAGCCCAGTTCTTCTCATGAAATGGGGATAATAACACTTACTCTCACAGAGCTGTTTTAAGTATAACAGGATAAAAATTATGGAGAGGTGTGTGGGGACTGAGAGGACATAGACTCCTCTCCCCAGCCTGTCAGATGGAACCTTGTAACTGCCACCTCTGTTCCCAGACCAATTCTGATGGTAAATAGGCAGCCTTATCATTTTTGCTCTGTGACCTTTTGGTCCAGGATAGCTGGGCTAAGTTTGACAAAACTCTGCCTGCTGAGTCACAGCCTACTCCACCTCCCTTGTACTGCAAAAAGCCTAGGACTTCTTTGGTGCCTGAAGACCAAACACCACATCCACCAGGCTTCTAGCCTCACTTGGAAGCTCAGCTTGGACCCACACTGGAGCAACTGCCGGCAGAGCTCCGTGGGAGACCAATAAGCCTGTGCCTCTCACACATTATTGCCCAATCACCCTGCTAACATTTCACCTCTTACTGATGCTCAGTGCATCACTTCTCAACCATAGAGATTTTATCACTTTCATTTCTTTTGTTGAGGCATTGAATAGAAATATTCTCAGTAACAATTTCAAAAACCTAAATTAGTCCAATTTTTTTCATTCTACTGTCCACCAAGCATCCATATTTTATACATCCTCACATTCTCTATTTAGCCCATGCCCAGCATCAAATTGGTGCTAAATGGCAATTTCAGACTTTATGACTGCTGTGCACTGGTGCAAGAGATCCAATAAGCATTAAAAAATATGCCTGGACTGCCTTGAATTAATTGCTCATTGATAAAACACTCTCAACTTTCCTCTAGACTCCTACAACATTCTGAAGACTATGGGAAGGTGCTGTTAATGTCTTGTAACTCATATAAATGTATAACAGATGGACATCTCTATGAGTACCACCAGCTCTGTTTACTACTCTGGCATCATAGCTGTTGAATTCAGGGAGAAGATGTAGGGGTTGAATGTGGAAAAGAGGTCAAAGGCTCCTTCTCCAGAGTTACAGGCCATTTTTAAGAATATATCCTCTAGAGAGTGTGAAGAGGCCTACTGAGCCCAGTGTTGTCTGGTATGGAGATCTTCTGAGAGGCCATCTGAAGCTAGGTTAGATCTGCTCTTCTTCTTTGAATGAATCTCTCTTGGGTGAAGAACAGACTATAAACCTTCATTAATAGGGTGTGAGGTGACAGGATTGACATTTGATAGGTTCTTCTGGAACAAAGCAAAATGAGATGTCCATTCACCATCTAAGTAGGGAGTTAAAGCTGAGGAGCCAAAACAAAACCATAAGGATATTTTCATTTTTATTATAGTCTTCTGTTTTAAAAATTTATTCCCACTTATCTGTAAGCCCATAGTTATTAAGAAAAAGATCTTTGAATAGAAAGTAGTTATATTCTAGCCTTCATGGACAGCAAGAAATGAAGGCTTGGGGAGACTGATTTCCACTCTACAGCCAGGCTTGAGTGAAGAGGTTTCACCAGGAATAAGGAATGTGTTGGGAGCTCCTGAGAGGAGGGGAAAGGAGCCTGCATCAAAGGGAGAGATGACAGCCATGGGAGGTATATGGGCCTGGGAAGATGCCTGGGAATAGGCAGGCCAATGTTTCTCCTTACTATAGTTGACTTCCAGTCTTTTGTCTCTGTAACCATCTGGAGTTCCCTGCAAGCAGGGATCACAGAGCTCTGATGGGTACAGTGACACAGAAACAAAGGCAGTGATGTGTGAAGATGAGCATTATGGCTTGGGGGATTTGGTCAATCTTCATAGAGAAGGTGGCATCTGGGCTGAGATATAAAGGTGATTAGGGCTGTAATGGTCAGACATGGGTGTTGGGAGTGGGAATGCCAAGCTCAGGCTAGAGAAGGAAACATTTGAGACTCCTTTAGGGATTACTGCTGTCCCTATAGCAGCACAGCATAAAGCTGAGCTGCAGATCTGTGGGAGGCATATTGGTGTACTGGAAAATATGGTTAAGTATGAGTCTGCTTTGACCTTTTTTATTTTCTCCACTAATTGAGTTCTGCTGAGGTCACTGGAAGAAACCTCATTTCATTTCTAACCATTTAGTCTCCCACTGAGAAAGTATAAGTTTATGCATTTTTCTTTTGGTCTTGACAGCACTAAAATGTGATCGTATTGGAGGATGGCACTTCTGATGTGTATTCACTACTGAATTCCACTGCTAATCCCCACTTTTCCTCAGCCTTATTGATCTCAGCCTTCTGCCAGTTCCAATATATTTATGTGATGAATGAGATACCAGTAAACACTGTGAGAGTCGTCAAGTCAAATAGTTAGGAGGCGCCTCTAGAGGTCATCGTGCCTGTAGGTTGATGATTTCCGAAGCCCAGGAAGACCTAGTTGTTTATCAGCTCCTGGAAAAACTCGGGAGATGGAGACTGACAGCCTCCCTGAAGTAGTTCATTTTACTAATGAAGAAGCTGGAAGGTTCTTCCTTTTGTCTAATTGAAATCCTTCCTGATGTAATCCCATTTATTTGCTCCTGTTTTATCCACTGTGGGCATGTACAGCAAATGATTACTACCTTGCTTCATGAACTTGAAGGCAAAATCTCATCAAAATCTTTCTACTCCTTCCTTTTAGACTAAATAACTCCGGTTTTTCACTCTGTTCATCACAGGGTTTATTTTTGTATCTTTAGCTATCTTTATAAAAGTTCTCCAGACTCTTGAGATTCTCCACATTATTTTTAAATAATTGCTATAGTGAACAGCAATGTAAACTGAGTGCATTAATAACTTTGGGAGATCTCATTGATGACTTTCAATGTGAAGAAGCTCATAGGCCACTTTTGGAGGTAGGACCAGGTTTTAGGTAGGACGGTTGCTGACACAATGCATTTTTAAATTTCAACAGACTTGATATCATTGTGGTATACTTACATTTCTTTGCAATACTATGGACATAGTCGTGTGCCTTTCTGTCATGAAATTACTTTTAAATTACAAACCTAGAGAAGACAAGGCACTGTGCCTTCTATTGTCCATTTCTTCTTTGTCTGATCAGTTTAGGAGTGTTTCCTTTAATGCATTTTAGAGTACTTTGTCCAAAGCATCTGAAATAATAGACGTAATGATTGCTACCAATAATTGTAATAGTGTATGACAGTTTTCACTTCATGAAGTGACTTTGTGGTTTATGGAGAGGTTAAGGAGATAATAAATAATGGAGATAAGCAACAGTGGGAGAGCAAGGGAATAAAATTCAACATTCATTAGGTACCTCCAATGTGTAAAGCACTAGGCTAGGTACTCTGATTATAGATAGCAAGGTGAGTATAGACAGCATCATGGGAAAGGAAAAGGAATGGATAGGATACTCACAACGGTGATGACACTGTAGGGCACCTGGGCAAAGGAGGAGGAGCAGCAGTCTAAGCAGGTCTCAGTTGTCGAGGTAGCCACTGAAATGAGTTAAGTGGTACTGTTTGTCATGCAGAAGGAAGCTGGCTTCTCAGAACTTGGCTTAAGTGAGGGAGATGAGGAATGAAAGCATCAGTGATGTGCAATTTTATTTATGAATGAGGAAATAATTGTAATAAGATGAACATTTTTGAGCTTTCACAACATCTCAAAGTTCTAAGTCCTTTCACATGTGGTCATTCATTTAACCCTCACAGCAGTGCGATGAGGCACGTGCTATTTTATCACCATTTAACAGAGACATGGATACAGAAGTGAAGAGAAAGAGGAAATCTCATGAGGCTACATGGAGGGCAAACATGAGCGGCAGGGAAGGAGTTCACTTGGAGACAGTGACGGTAGAATTCAGAGATGTGGGGAACTAGGTTCGGTGGGTATGTGGATGCTTCTTGGGGGTTGGGATGGCACTGGGACATGGTGTGATAACCAAGAAGGCCTGTGATGCTGCAGACATTACTAGAGCACATTTCTGAAAATAGATGAGTTCAGAATAAATATCTGCTGGTTGTGTCAGTGTTTGCTTTGTGTCATCAAGAGATGCTGGGTAGCAGCAGCATGTGCATTGATTGGCCATTTGAGCAAAGTGGCTCACAGGGATCAAATCCTACCTCTCTTCATCAGCCTGTGCTTTTCTCTTCCATCTAGTATTCTGTTCTCCTTCAAGACCCCTCAGAGGCCATTCTCTTGTGGCCTCAGCCTGGGCTGTGCGAGGCTATGATGTGGCTCCTCCTCCTGCCTGCATCATACCCTTGGGGCACAAATATCACTGCCAGCCTCCCGGTCTCAGCACCACATCTTTCCTAGCTGACGGCTGTAATGCCATTTTCTTTTCCCATAACTGGAGACGCCACCCTCATAACCCCATTATTACTTTCTTATGTCCTTGACGAATCCTGACCTGACTTTCATCCCTCCCAAACCTTCAGAAGTCCTTTCCTTTCCCACTCCCACCTTCACTCACCCCCAGCCCCATCCCAGCCTCCCCCTTTGTTTGGGTGACAGAGAAAAGTGTATATATGAACCTGTATGTAGGCTTACTGGATTTCTGTGTGAATCTGAATGTGATTGTGAATGGAAGTGACAGTATAAGGGACGTACAGAGTAAGGGTGCATGAGCCCATATATATATATTATATATATATATATATATATATATATATATAATATATATATTCCTTAGGAGGGAAGAGCAGCTGGGAGTAAATTGATTTAAGTCAAAAGGATGGTCAACCGTACTTGAAGAAACAGTAAACTACACAAAGATATGCATAGGAGGGTGATTATCCAGTTTTTGTCATTGAAAACATCCTAAATTTCCATTATGAAGAGATCGATTAAATTTTGGTTAATCATTCAGTGAAATAGTATGAGTTACAAAACTATTATATTATATATTTTTTACCTGTGTGTGTAGAGAAAAAGATGAAAATCTTAAGTGATAACAGGCTAGAGCAGTTGTGTATGCTGTGATATATTTTTATTACATTTACATATTTATACTTATAAAAATCTGAAAAAATTGCTAAAATAATAATGCGGTTACCTCTGGAAAGTGCAATTATTTTTTTAACCCCATTTCTTATTTGTCACAGTGAGCATGTAGTATGTGAGTAATAAAAATTATAAAGTCGTGAGGCAATAACACTATTTTATGAGCAGGACAAATATAAAGAGTGGGCATACAGGAAAAGACCCACTATTACAACCAAAGAAGGGAGGGGTTAGAGGTGTGTCAGCCTTTCTTCCCTCCGTCTCCAGGCAGCCTTAAATGTGTATGATCACTTAAAGAAAAGCCATCCACTGCATAAAATCTCCTTTTGAGAGTTCTGCCCAGATAGAAAATTATTTAAAATAATAAACTAATACCCCCAGGAGGGCAAAGACTTATCAGTGATTCACAGAAGATTTTAGCCCACAAGTCACATTTGGGCAAATTAGAGAAAGATATCCATTCCTCAAAACACTATACTGCCATGTGCTGGAAAATTGTAATGAAAACATTGATGAACAATATTCATACTGTGGTGACCCTCCTAAATTTGTACACTCCCATCCTGCACACTCATGAGCAACATTCCTTTCACCGTTGTGAGAATTAGTAGCATGCAGATCGCTTTCTGCCTAGCCTGGCTGAGACCTCAGCTCTAAGGAATAGGAATTTTGATTACGTGCTATGACAGAACAGGAGGAGCAGTGAATGTGGAACACCTTCCGAAAGATGTCTGATAGAGCTCAGAATCCAGAAACTGTGGGCAGCCTGAGATAACATAGGACATCAGACAAAAGGAAAAGCAGAATCTGGGAGGCCAGGGCATGAGAGACTAGAAAGGAAAGAGATAGGAATCTAAAGCTGTACTTCAAATTCTTAATGCCGGTCTGTGGTCGTTTATGAGAACATTGGAAGCTGCCCTTAATTCTTGGGGGGGCTCCTCCTCATGGGGCCTTGGGAGTGAACTGAACCCCTGGTTTATAATGGAGCTGCCTCCCAGAGGGGGACAGACCCGTGCTAATGACGCCCTGTGGAGGGCAGATTAATGGAATCTATTCCTGTGTTCAAATCACAACATTCACTTAACAGCTGTGCTTCTTGATTTAGTTTATAGCCACTTATGATGATTTCCATTCTAGATCTTTTCATCTGTCGCTGATGCAGAGACATTTCTGATGTACTGCAGTCAGGAGCCTAGAGCGGGCCAGGAAAGCGATAGATCTCTGAGCAGACACCATGTGCATGCTCTGGCAGTTTTGTCATATGATGAAGCTCTTATTGGCTCCAGGCAATTTTTACTGTTACCAGTGCATAAAGTTATCAAATCAAAAGTAAATACCTTGAGATTCCCTCTTTAAGGGAAAGACTTTGGGGAACATACTTTTGAAGTCGTAAAATTATAGACATTTTAACAATTATAATTCTGTTACCCCAGGCGTAGTGGTAATAGCTGAGGAGGCATGGGGCTAAGGTCCTGTAGGAAATAGTTCCTGAGAATAATGGAAGAACTATGGTACACATGAAAGAGACCCCTGAATTATAAAACACTCATTATACAGATCTTAATTAATGTGATTATTGGTTGGCAAATTGTGGTAGTTCTGTTATTGTAGAGTTTATTCAAATTGAAAAATAAATCTTGGAGTTTGAATTGACTGATATTGATTTGTATAGCAAAGACTCTAAACTAATTTGGTAGAGCAGTTGCATTTGAATTTTTCAGGCCTTAAGGATTCTTCTCACAGTTCCTACAGACTTTGGCTTTGCTTTTGCATTTGTCTTTCATTCACGGAACACTACACTGAGGCTGTGTTCGGGAGGTTAAGGAGAGTTCGTGCCTGGATCTTTGAATGCTGGGCTTGAGGAAAAGCCACAGGAACGGCTGCCAGCCGTTCAATGTGCATTTCAGCCGTGCAGTTCTGGGCTTCTTGTGGTAGGCTGGCCTTCACCGCCAGAGCAGACCCTCCGTTGTGACCTGGCCTGCATCGTGCAGCTGTAGTTAATTCGGTTAGAGCAGGCACTGCCTCTGCCGTGGCAGGATGAACCTAGATGTTTACTAGACTGAGAACCTTGGGGTAGTGGGAACTGGGTCTGTTCTGTTTGTCACTGCCTCCCCAGAGCCTACCACGTAATGCTTGCTTGATATTAGTTAAATGAACAAAACTGTTACAGAGGGAGGCCAGTGGGTGCTTGAGCAGAACGTGAAGTTATTCCTTTGACAACATTACAACGACCTATGAATTTTTAGGCTCCCAATCTCAATTTTATTTCCCTTAGAGTTGGTCAGAATCAGGGCAATAACCTATCAACCCCACAAAAGACTGAAGTATAAACCAGATGCCAGTTACTAATATAGTTTCCGTTATCAATTGTTCCATAACAAATCATCTCCAAACTTACTGGTTTAAAGTAACAACAATCATTTAGCGAATAGTTCTGCAGTTTGGGAAGGACCAGGTAGGAACAGCTTATTTTAGCTCCAAATGGCATCAGCTGGAGTGTTTAACTAGAGCTGCAGGATCTCATTCTAAGCAGCTCAGTCATATGACCAGCTGACCAGCACTGACTGACCACTGGGAGATGCTAGGATTCAGTTCTCCTTCACGTGGGCCTCACACCCAGCCTCTTGGGCTTCCTCAAAGCATCGTGGCTAGTTTCACCTGGCACAATGTCACTTCTTTGCAGTCTCCTAGCCAAAGCAGTCACAGGCCCAGCCTAGATTTACAGAGGGAACAGGGTATAAAAAGTAAAAACGACCTCTTGAGGGAAGAAGTGATAAAGAATTGGTAGCCAATTTTAGGGAACTCCAAGTGTTCACTGAAAAATATCTATTAGAAAGATTTGATATTGAAATTGACCGTTCATTATATTCTCTTCCTTTTAGAAAAGGTCCACAGTTAGCCAAATTGCGTAGGCCAAGAGGAGGAGAATGATACTTGGCTTTTTTCCCATTTTATTGAATGTATTAGGGTGACACTAGTTAACAAAATTATACAGGTATTCATTGAAGTTTCCATAAGTCCCCCTCTCAAACCCTGGTAAATCAACATACAATTAAGTAAAACCAGTGTACTTATTATGCAGGCGATGCTTTAAGAAAAGCCCAGTGTGCTGAGTCTCCCACCACACCCTCCCTGCAGGGGGACCGCATGTTGCCCTTCCTGGAGGAGCTCCGCTTCTACTGAAATGCTGGAGCTGCCACGGTGCCATTATAGGAAGATTCCCTGGTACGGTTTCGAAACAGAAAAAGGAGTGAATTATGTGTCTGCAGCAGCTGGTGTCATAAAGTTATACTGTATTCATCTCAGCTATAGTGTCACCCGCCAAATGTATTTGGACAATAGTTTGTTTTGTTCTGTTCGTGTGTTCTTTCTGTGTGTTCTTTCAGGCGACTTTCTCACCTTTACACTGATAGAAAAGTCATTGATTCTTCATGTATTCTTGTTCTTTTTTTTCCAGGTTTCAAACGGAAAGTTTTCTTTGTCAATGGAATCTTCCTTCAGAGATTCTTGTTAAACAAATTATATGTTAATCCATTTGATTCTTTTGCAGATTTCTTATACCACTAAAATTAGATAAGGTTCCAGGTTTTGCTCGCTCTACTTAGACTTAGGAGATCTAGTAGCAACTTTGTACTAATTACCGATTAGTGCCGGACAGTACACATGTATTACTCTGTCCACAGGCCCTCCTTAACACAACACCACCCTGGTGTGTGTTTGGGGAGAGGCCAGCTTGCCCCAGGTCTGCATAGTAAATGCTGCCCTAGAGGTAGGGCATGAGCTTAGGTCTTCTAACTCTAACTGCCTTCTCATTGTTTTGTGTAAACCTGTATCAGCCATGATAAGTTGAATTTTAGTAGTTTACCTCTCACAGCCCACTCACCTTCATTTCCAGAAGCACTTGGTCCCAGTCTCTAGTAACTGACTAAATGAGTCATGGTACTGATTCCATTTTCTTAAAAAAATAATAGGTAGGTAGGTAGCAGAAATAGAAACACTGGAAACAAAAGAAAATTAGTTTATATCTCCACCACCATAACACAGGTATTTTAATTTTATGCAAACCTTTGACCAGTGCCTAACCTCTTTTTATACAATTGCCATCACAGCATACACCCAATTTTTCATTATATTTTTCATACATTTTGAGGTATAGACATTTTCCCAAGGGTCTACATATTACAATAATAATTTGTATTTGCAATGTAATATTCTGTGCAGAGGACCAAAGTAGATTTTTTATTTTTAAAATATACATTTTTATATATAAAAGTAATGCATGTACTTTATAGAAGCATTTGGAAATTTATATAAGCATAGGAAGAATACAGAGATTTTTATCACACACAGAGATAATACTTATATTTTGCAGCATTTTCTTCCAGACTTTAAAAATGTGTTATAAATATATTTCCTTTATACAGACACATATGTCATTTTATTGTATACAAAAGTGGAATCATGCTATCAAAATAATACCTTCAGCTAATGTTTGTATGTCTCCACAAAGGAATTTTTTTCCCGGTGCTTTACTTTTCTGTAGGGACTCTCCATTTGGAGGGGTTGCATTGTTTCCACAAGGTAGAAATTTGTTGGGGATTTGAGACATTTGGGCTGCATCAGCACCAAACAGCATGTATGTGCATCCTTAGCAGCACTCACAATGCACTCATTGCCTCATAAACCATGGAGCAAGGCTGATAATGACGCGGGGAGGTGACCTCCAGCTAATGTTGAAGCTGAAAGAAAGGGTACTATTCTGTGCAACTGTCGTTAACTTCTGAATATTGTCCCAGCCTCTCATTTAGAACTGGTACATACCTAATGGAAGAGAGCGGGTAGGGTCTATTTATCATCGAGATGGGAAAGTGAATCTTATCTGTTAAATTTGGTGCATATTTATGCTGAATTGGCTATGGACGCTTCTTAGCTTCCAATAGTGGTAAATACTGTATAACCTAGCCAAATGCATTTCTTAGGATCAACATTCTCTTCTTTAATTAAGTATGAAACAGCAGAGTTGGTGCAGTTTAGCTGTCTTTTTTTTTTTTTGTTTCATACAGTGAAACATTTTTAAAATGTGAAATTCTTTCAATGTCCAGGAAAGTACTATCTTAGATACCAGGTTTCCACAGCACAGAATTAATGGATGGTAACGTTGGCTGTATTTGTTTCAGATCTATCTCTCTCCGCACCACCACCCCCCTCTTCATCGGTGGGTATACACACCTGTATGCAATCTTGGGAAAAACCTTTGGGGATGAGAAGCCTGGGCTCCAGGCCTTCCCACCCTAGTTCCTTTTCTCACAATGTCATTGTCCTATGAAATGAATTCCCCCCACTGACTGCAGCACCACAGAAGAGAAAACATGAGATAGAACAAAAGGAGAGATGTAATCAGTGTTCCCCAAAGCTAGTTGAGTAACAAAGGTTGGGGGAAGGATAGGGAATGGGCTCAGCTAGATGTTAATTGTACCATCTGTGAGTGTCAGAGCCCTGATAGACTCAATAGACTGGGCTTTTTTTTCTCCATCACTTTTAGAGACAAGCTGCTTCCTGAGTTGGATGAATTTTAAGGTTATGGTTGCACATTTCAAAAGTGAAAATTGAGGCTTTTCTCATTCTTTGCCTCTCTCCTGAGTTGTGGGAGTAATTCATGGCAATTCAGAATTTACATCTTGGAGCAAACTTGCTTGATGATTTGTCCTCATTGCATTTGGGGGAAAAAAAGAAGCCTTATCAACCAGGGCCTGATTTTCCAAAAGCCCATCATTCAGTCACTTATTATCCACTTCGTGAAGTTTCTAGGTCTTTTGCTTTTCACCCTTTTCCCTCCTGCTGAGATTCAGTCATATTGCAGCTTGTTAGGACTTCAACCAGCAGATGTGGAGGAGCAAAGAGAGAAAGTAAAGCATTATTAAGTTTTGCTTTATCATAGGAGCTCTGCAGAAGACTCGGTGGGGGAGAATTTCGAACCTTTGTCTCCAATAAGGGGCGGAGTTACCTGTTGATTTTGGTTATGTATGCCCTCCCTGTCCTCCATTAGTGCTGATAATGAAGAGTTGACTTGCAGAAAAACAGGATGAAAGGGGACTGCAAATACAGCTGAGACTCGCAGTGAGCCGTGACTTAAACATGGTCCTGTAATATGATGCTGTAATGAGAGGGAGCCTGAGTCCATATGAGTTCACTGAAGTATCAAATTGATGTGCAGCCTTTTTCTCATTCAGCGTAGATGAGGCACTCATGAAGGTAGAAGTTTCCAGTGGGGGTGAAACTGTGTGGTGGGAGAGAGTCAAGAATCACCTGGACAACTCTTTCAAATTATATGCACAGATATTTCTGCACATTAACATTTGAAAGGAGGTCAGGGTGTGGACTTTGGAAAAATTACTGAGGTAATCATATAACCTTATATCCTATCATGTGAAAGAGATAGCAATGATTTTGAGAGGGCCTGAGCCAGAATAATGAAGATGGTTAAAGGGAACCAGGGCCCAGATGGTTAGAGCATCACCCTGATGTGCCAAGGTTGCGGGTGAATGCATAAATAAAGTGGAACAACAAATCTCTCTGTCTCCCACCCCCCCCAATCAATAAAAATTTAAAAGCATATTTTTTTAAGATGGCTAAAGGGGCTCCAAAAGGTGAAGGGAATCAGAATCCCCAAACCTGAAGAAAAGAGGGTTCCCAAAGTATTAAGTAACTTTTGTCAAACGTGTCAAAGGTCACTCGGGATGCTGGCTCCCTCGGGTCCTTCTCCACGCTCCTGCCAGCGTGATTTGCCAACGTTCAGAGTGGCCATGCTGCACCCCTCCTAGCTCCTTATTAATGCTCCAAGCTCCCTTTCCTTCTTGACTCTCCCAGGCTTCCTTCTCCTTCCTCTTCCAGTTTTAATAAGAACCAGTCAGTTCACCACTGACCTTGAAATGCTGAGGAGGTTGCAGTTAAATAAGAAAGGTCATAAACGCAAGGTGTCATACAGAACTCAGTGCTGTGCTTCTTCTCCCTGTTTTAAGAGGGAGCAATGTACGCAGTTATAGCCACTGCCTTTCACATTCCATGTCCATCCACCCTGTTCACAATAGCCCCTTAGATCATCCTCCAGCATTCTATCCACACTTCCGCTACCATGTTTCGACTTCACATTGTTTCTCTTATCTAGACCGAGCTCTTTAACTTGTCTTCCTGCAAAGCATTATTTTTCTTAACGAAAAATTAATTAGAAAAACTAATTGAATAACTTATCTTTCCTGTTTGAAAACTTTTCTTGGATACTGTTCATAGGGATACAGCAGTGATTTTCTTTTTTTTTATAATTCAAGTTCATTTATTTACTTTATAATTCATGCTTTTTTAAAGATTTTATTTACTTATTTTTAGAGAGGGAGGGGAGGGGGAGAGAGAGAGAGAGAGAGAGAGAGCGCGAAACATCAATGTGTGGTTGCTGGGGGTCATGGCCTACAATCCAGGCATGTACCCTGACTGGGAATCGAACCTTCGACACTTTGATTCGCAGCCCGAGCTCAATCCACTGAGCTATGCCAGGCAGGGCAGCAGTGATTTTCAACAGGTGTGCCACGGGAATCTTTAAAACATGCAGCACCTGACCACTGAGTCAGCTCCACTGACCTCTTCTCCACTAGAGTGTCAGATAAAAATATGACAACAGCCAACACAACAATGAATGAATCAAAATTATACCTATTTTTGTCGGATCAACAAAAAATAGTAGACATTTTTTGGTGTGCCACAGGTTTTTAGTAATTAGTTCATATGTGCATGAGATGAAAAAGGTTGAAAATCTCTGGGATATAGCATTGTGTTTGAGACATTCACAAGTGGCCCCACTCTCTTTCTTTCACACTCAAAACTCACCAGTGCTTTCCCCACTCCAGGGGCCTTATCCCCTTCTTCGCAGCCTCTCCTGCAGCTAGAGCCCCCTCTCTTCTCTGCTAAGTAAACTTCTCATTCCTTAAGACTCAGCTCAAATAGCTCCCCCTTGTGAAGCCCAAAGCCCCTTCCCACACAGCTTTTTGTGTCCTCTGCACTCTCACTTTCTCGTAAGGCTGTGTAGCAGTGGTCCCCAACCTTTTTGGTGCCAAGGACTGGTTTCATGGAAGACAATTTTTTCACAGACTGGGGTCATCAGGATGGTTTCGGGATGATTCGAGCACATTACATTCAAGCTCACCTCCTGCCATGCAGCCCAGTTCCTAACAGGCCTGGGCAGGTAGCAGTCCATGGCTCGGAGGTTGGGGACCCCTGTGTTAGAGTACTGAACATGTCATATTTGTGGGATGTTCCTCTCCTCAGTGGTGCCCCTGATTGGGTCGCTTTTTACCATGTCACATTTCTGAGCTATAGGGCAGTGCAGGACAAGTGTTTGGAAAGGCATGAGGAGGGAAGGATAAACAGGTGAAGGGAAGTGATACACATTTCATACAGTGGTTTCCTATGCTGACCGTGTATGAGGAGGACCCAGAAAACTGAAATTTATTTATATAAATTGTGTATTTATTCTTACATGTTTAAACTTCTGTCACCTTCAGAGTACTCTCCATTTGATGTAATATACCTATCAAGATGTTTATTTCCATTGCTCAAAACAGCTTTTGAACTTGTCGATTTTTATGCCTTTTAGTGATTCTGTCATTTTTTGTTTCACCTCTTCCACACTGGCAAAACGTTTCCCTTTGAGGACTTTTTTCATCCAGGGAAACAAAAAAAAAAGTTGCTGGGGCAAGATCGGGTAAATAAGGAGGGTGGGGCACGGGGTTCATGCTGTTTTTCAGTCAAAAGCTGCTGACCACTCAGTGTGTTATGGGTGTGTTTCTATTGGTAAATCACCCATCATGAAATGGGCAAATGCTTTGACAGAGTCTTCAAAAAAAATTCACTGTAGCCAAATGCAGCCTCTCACAACAACACCAGTTGGTACACTGATACAGATGGGTTTCGAGAACACTCACCTATCAGGGGAAGGCTGTACTGCAAGGAGCCTACCCTCCAGAAGATAAGTGTGTTTTGGGTGGATCTCCCCATATATGACTGTTGGGATACACACAAAAATATGGGTTATTCTTATTTTCTTAATAAATGCTGATTTCATGTTTGTTGTTTCTTCTTGGTGAGTTGAGTGGAGCAATGTGGAAACCTTAGGAATCCCTTTGCAGCTTTTCACAAAAAATCTAAGTTCCTTATTCCTTGCTTTTGACATATTAAACTCTCAAGTAGAAGGGATGCATAAGTCTTTTGAAAGGGGAAGAATAAGAGGAAAGGCAAAGATAGGTATATCATTTATATATGATTGATAATCCTTTGCTTAACTCATGGAAAGGCTTTCTTCACTTTCTCACTCCCCTACTCCTGGAGGAGTGGGAAAATCTCTCACATCTTCTCAGGAGAGAGCATGTGTTCTTTCCCCATGATGATTTCCCAAGGCGTTCTTGGTGCCTGTTTGGGGATTGAAACAGAGGGAGAGAGTAGACATGTGGTCAGCAGTATTAATTTTTAATATACATTTATTTGTACCCCAAACTGTAGGAAAGAGTTAGTGTGGTAGGTTCAAAAAGAATAATTTGGAAATCAGACATACTTCCATTTTAATGACAAGTCCCTGAGCTTAATATATAATAGGCCTCTCAGTGATCATGTTGCATAAACTTGGCATTGCTCTTGGGAGATGCCTCGCCTAGTAAATTTTGTTTTTTTGTAGACATCATTTAGTTAGTGTTGGAAGAGAGTGCTCATATTTGCTGTGTAAATCTGAATTAGAAGAAGGATGGTGTTATTAAGACGTAAGAGAACTGAATTTTGAAGTAAGGGTTCCCTTGAGCCTTCTGTGATGTTTTGGCAGGGTTAAAATTCAGAGAAGTACCTCTGTGGATCAATAGGAAAATAAAAAAGGGTGCTTTTATTTCTCATTCACAATTTTGCTTTTTTTTTACTTTAAAACCCAACTGATCTCACTACTGTCTAAGACCCCTGGTGTTCTCTCTCTCCCTAGTTCACCTCTTTCCCCTGCCTTCTTACACCCCCAACCCCCAACATTTACAAGAGAGTGGTTCTAAGAGCAAGCTCTCCTAGACAGGAATCGCTGGTGAGCACTACTGGCCTCTGACTCATTTTTCACTGCAGATTACCCCTTCTCTGGCCTGGCGAGTGTGCGAGGGCAGCTCTCTGCTGGCTTTGCGGATTCTGCCACTCCAGGGAGTGAGGAAAGATCACTACCTCCCACTCCGGTGAGGCAGAGAGTAGGAGAGTGACCAGAGAGCAGGGAGAGGGCTTCATCGATGGTTTCCATGTCTGTCTATACAACAGAACCACCGTGGGGCTTTAGAATGCATATTCTTAGGTTCTCTTCGAGTCATACTGAATACCTGTCTCTGGGGTGTGGCCCAGAGATCCTTGTTTTTAAAAGGCCCCCCACATGAGTCTCAGAGTCCTAGCTCAGCGTCTGGGTGTAAAACCTCTGTAGGGAAGGCCTGTGTAGGAAGAATGCAATGGGAAGGCACCAAAATCCTGGCATTCTCGGTAATTCTTATATGTGACCGCCTAAAGTTATGAAGGGAGGACTATACGTTATTTGCAGGGTGATTTCGAGTGTCTCAGGAAAAGATCTTTCTAAACATCTAATTTTTCTAGAGACTTACAGACTGTATCTACAAACAGGCCTCTGCCCGCTTACAGGGATGGATTTCACCGACGGGCAGGCCGCCCAGATGACTGATATAGAAATTTTGTACCTGTTTTTGCACATCCAGCAATACCTCCCTCAATGTTATTTCCCCTCTGTAAGCTATCTAAAGAATGAAAAAAATATTTTTTCTGTGCAAATTGCTGAAAAAAAAAACTGGGAAATCAAGTTAACGGCTACAGGGAAATTATTTACCTCTCTCAGGACTTTTCTCTTTTGCCTTTACGAGGGGCTATTGAGCCTCATTCCTAGCATCCCAAGACATTCCGGATAAAATTTGAGTTTGGCGGCAGCCACACTTCAGTTGCATTCTCACTTACACTGGAGCTTTGGGTATGGATAGAAAAAGACATGGGGAAAAAGTTAATCTTGCAAAGATAACTCATCTCTTCTAGGAGCTTCCTGTCCATTGCCGAGTTCTTATCTCCTCTTTCCACCAACACCTACTTACTTGGATCTTGGATCCTGGATTTTGACTTATTTTGGCAGTTCCCTGTGCATGTACTGTGGTTGCCATGGAAATGTGATCCAGCATGCTGCATGCTGTTTCATCTTCCCTCCCTCTCTTAATTTCTCTCCGGTCTTATACACCCACCCTACCCCCCTTTGTAATAGAAAACATCAAACACTGCATTTCTTCAAGCTATTTTGCTACTCTCCCCTAGTCACACTGAGTGTGTTTTAACTTCATATCATCAGAGCAACCTGGTAGTAACTGAAAGAGAGGGAAGGAAATTCACTCTAAATTCCTCCAAATTATGCTAGGAAGCTCAAGAATTTAAGGGAATTCAGGCAGCTGTTAATGAAATTAACTTCCTTCTGCTTTCACAGGGATTAAGCCTTTGCTGAGGTTCAGAGAGGCTTATTAACTACACATTTCTGATGTCCACCTAGACTCTTTCTTTGTGTCCTGGTGTTATCTACAAAGGAGAAAGTCTAAACTATCCTTGACTCTTAATTCCCCATCCATGAAATAATCACTTTGTTCATTGTCTGCACTGACTCATAGGCATCTCTGCAGATGTTGACATGCTGGGTTAGCAAGAGTTGGGCCAAATAAAGCCAAGATCTTAATGCGAAAAATCTGATATTCACCCTGACTTTCTCTTCTGCTCTTGCTGTGCTGTGCGGGGAGCTGGGGAGTGGGAAAGGGTGAGAAAGGAATTTTGTATGTGCTTAACCATGTGAACATTGGGAAAAAAGTTATTGCCCTCCCTTCTGAGGATATTTTAATTTTTCTCAAAAATTGAAAAATACTAGAAAACAAATAAATTAATTCCCCTTTTGTTTTTCTGGTTTCTTTTTAAAAGACATTCTCATTTCAGTGTTATAAGCAAAGCGAGTTTTATTTTTCTCTGATCCTAATCTTACAAAGTGAATATAAATGGGTAAAGAACATCCAAATGTTATTTTTACATATATTTCAGAATTCCCCAATGTTTTTATTTCTCAAACTAAGAAAAAAATCATTGCTAAAACCCCAATATGAAGAAGTTTCATTTATTTTTCTTTCTTATGGAATAAGGTTTGAGTAAGTTTCATAATTTTCACAGGCAGATGTATTTTTATGGATAGCATAATGGGAAGAACATTCAAAGGGGAGTAATTTAAAAGGGGCCTTTGTAAGAGTGAAGTCAACCCAACTTTTGTTTCATAGATTTTAGAAAAGAAAGATATAGGTGTATGTTCTTTAGAGGTTATCATTTTTTAAAAAAAATCAATTATTGGAGGAGTCACTTGCTTCCACAGGGAATTACTACTCAACACTGGTATCAGTGTACAACGTCAACGGTGTGTGTGAGTGTGTCAGGGAGTGAGAGGAGAGAGAGGCAGAGTGACACAGAAGGGGTGGGTGTGAGGGTGGGAAGTGAGAAAGCAGAGGAGAGGCTTTCAAGACTAGTCTTCTGGATGTTCAAAACAAATCATTAAGCATTTATTGAATACTTACCACAAGCAAGGCATTAATTCGTATTCTGTAAAGGACAATAGAAGACAAGACTCGATTCGTACCTTCCAATGGTGTATTGGCTAGCACAGAGGACAAGATACAGACACATACGCACATTCAGTAACAGAAAGGTCAGGTCAACAATAAATGCAAGGCTGAAATGTAGACTGGGGGCTAGAATGGGCAGGGGGAGAGAAGAGGACAAAGGGGCTTTGGATGGTCAAGAATGTGTAGACAAAGACTCAACTTTGATCTGAGCCTGTAAGCGTGAACAAAATATGGATTATTCTTAACTGAGAGAAAGTGAAAAAGAAGCAGGAAAGTGCAGTTAATGTTCAGGGGCCAGTGAAGAAACCACTTGTCATCATCGAGGATTCATGTACAGGTCAAGAGAACTCCAAACATAGATGGGACCAGGCTGTAGAAGGCCTTGACTAAGGACTGATTTTTATGCTATGTAAATCTTAAGGGATTTTTAAATGTTAGTTACGTAGCACTAAGAAGTGCTTATAGTAAGACTAAGTGCAAGTTGCACTTAGAAGGAGAAGGGCAGTTGATATAAGGCAGATGCCCAGGAGAGGGCTGTTGCAGATATCTGGGTGTGAAGGAATCGAGGCCTGGTCTAGGATGAACGTTGTGGCGTAGGAAGGAAGGGGCAAATGCGAGAATTATTTTGTAAAAACAGGAATGTTTGGGAGGACTTGTTAGGCATGGGAAACTAAGAAACAGAAGATATCAGGGGTACCTGGGAGATTTCAAAACCAAAGGAATAAAGCCGGTTAATATTTACTGAGTGCCTACTATGTCCCAGCACCATTCCAAGTCCTGGGTAAATATTAAGTCAAGGAGAGAGGGAATTAGAAACTCATCTATTCTGAGGGGAAAGAGAAAGCAAACCCAGTTCCTGCACTGAGAATTTGTAACAAGGGAGAAATGCAAATAGTAATGGCTAGCATGGGATGGAAATGAGGGATGAGAAAGAGGTCAGGACTGCAGGCATAGAACTGGGACTCACCCACTTAAAGAAAAGCTGGTCTCCTGAGAATGGATGAAATGAACAGGAACCTGTACTGAATTTTCTTAAAAACCTCAATAAGGAAAAATATAAATAAAAGCAGCCAGAAAAGAAGGTAATGAAAGTAAGTCATAGATGAAGAAGATCCAAAATAATATAGCACAGTGGGGACTATAATGAAAGCATTTCCAGAGGAAGGAGATGTTGTTCCACTGTGTAAACCTATGGAGAGATCAGCAGGACAAGCACCAAGAAAAATCTGTGTATCCGATTGTCCATGTCACAAGGGCTCCCTTATTGAGGGTAATTGAGCATTGATTGTAGCTCCAAAGAAAAACTTTCATACTGTATTTTAAGTCCAGAGAGAGCTTGAATACTCTGTGCCAAACCAAGGTTAACCTCTTTCCAATCTTAACTGAGCCAAATAAGTATTCTAGCTCTTGTTGTCTGACTCTAACAAGAACTCCAAGAATATATAGTCCTAGACTTGTATAACTGACTTCCTCCCAGAGTGTGACCTGGGAATTAATTCCTCTGTAAGTGGAGTCAAGCTTACTGCTTGTGGTTTGTCTCCCATTTTCTTATAAGGCAAATTAATTCCATTTCTTCACTTTTTAGGGGTTAGTGCCATGAGATATGACAGGTCAACAGCCCCTGGAGACAAGAGTCCTTTTGTTATTCTATGAATGCATCTCCTGACCGCCAGTGTGCCTCCAGGCTTTCTCAGGTCTGTAGCGAGCCTGTGTGTTTCACCCTCTTCCCTGAAGACCTCCCTATGACGTCAGCTTTAGGAATAATTAAAAACAAATGATGGACTGCTGGTTGATGACATAAGTAATGATTAAGAGCCCAGACTCTAGAGCCATTCATATCCAGATTTAGATTTCAGTTTTACCACATTGGAAGTTTGGGACTTCTTTTTTCCCCTCTCTCATGACCACTGCTTCTCTTGACAACATTATTCTCAGTGAGGCAGCAGAATGGATTTTAGAATGACTCAGTATTGAATGGGATCAACTCCCAGTGCCACTGACCTTGGGCTTTCATTATAATATGATCTATTATTTTATAGCATTGCTGTGAGAATTTAAAATAATGCAAAATCTAGAACAGAGCTTGGCACGTGCTCAATATACATTGTTATATGTGTATATAAAAACTAAAACATGGTTATAGTTTTTTTTAAGCAACCCAGAGCAAAAATATGACTTCCAAGCAATTTCATTTTTAGACCAGAAAGCTATGAGATTAATTTACCTCAGGGAGACAAAACTCTGAAAAAGGGGGAAAATATCAATCAGCTTATTTTGTACACAATGCTAAACTACAGCTGACATTTTAAATGATTTGACTGTTTATAAAAATGTGGCTCATAAGAGCAGCCCAACTATTTTATTTTTTATTCGTGTTATAAAGATGATATTATAACCAACAGAAAGAAGTCAAAGCTATGCCAGAATTTGAAAGCTCTAAGAATGGTGACACATTGCCAAAATACAAAGCAACCTGGCTTTGTCGTGGGCATGCTAAGTTTGACCAGAACATTCGGGTAGAGTGGTCTAATCAGAAATACCAAGCTGAAGGTCAGGGAAGAGGTGGGCCTCTGATGGAGGTTTTGGAGGCCTTGGGGTGGAGGTGATTGTTGATGCTATGGCTGTGAATGGGTTTCAGAGGGAGAGCGCAGGAGTGAAAAACTGGGTCTTGGGATTTCCTGAAATTAGGGAGTTTTAAGCAAAATGGACAGGAAAAGAGAGAGAACTGGCCTTTGAAGTATAAGGAGAACTAAAAATTATCCTACTTTAAACAACAAATATACAAGGGTAAGGAGGGTTGCTGAAAACTTGGGAGGGTCGGCTCTTGGAAGCTCTATAATGTCAAGGAGAATGCTGACGGAGCAAAGGCTACTGATTATATTTTTGTTGACTTTGTCTTGGTTATCAATGACTGGTAAAAATGGCTTAAATAGAATGATAGAGGGAAAAGGAGTGAGCTCTGATGAGGAAATAGGGACATCAGGTGTCAGTTACTGTTTTAAGTAATTGCAGTAAAAAGAGGTAGAAAATGGAGTTACTTTTCACAGGTTGGAAAATAAATCTCTTTGTGACCTGCCCTGGTCTACAAAGAGTTAATGGTATAAATGCACAGTGATTTCAGAAGCCTTAAAGATCACGTTTCCATGGAAACATCAACCTACAGAGAGAAAAAAAGATCTAGGATTCCCTGACAAAGAAGGAACAGCAGACTTCTAGCCCCCACACAGTACAGCAGGGAGAGATGATTACACGTTTCTTTCAGCTTCCCTGTGAAGATGCGGTTGGGTTCATGGTGCTGTCCTCTTGAGCACGAGGAAAATGGGAAATGGGTTTGCTTTAAAACACTCTTGCTCTCACCTTGCATCAAAACCTGACTCAAGGGTCAAGCCCATTTTAGAATACTGGAAAAGACCAATGGGTGTCTTTGAGTAACTAACTATAATTCATTAAATAAATAAACAAAGAGGTTTGATCTTCCCCCAACCTCTCTACTCTGCTCTAGAAACACTGCCATAAAGTATTGTGATTTAGAGCAACATTTAAACAAAACTCTAGAAACACAGGATGAGTGTTTGGCCAGCACCTTTGCATTATGGTTTCCATCTTGGTGTATTCTCATTGATTCAATACACATTTTGTCTGACTAGTTTCAGGCTGATGATATTCTTTTTACTACTGACTAGTATACAGTTCCTGCATCTTCAAACCCAACCATACTTTTAGGGATGGGTCCTCTCACTGAGCTTCAGCCCCAGAAAGCTGTTCTCCAGACTGTGCTACAGGAGCCACATTAACAAACTGCTTGTCGCTAACTAATTTTCCTGACAGTCCACTTTCTCTATTCCCATGTTATACTCTACTTTGCAGCTGGGATGCATGTGTGTTTTGTTCCATTGGTCTTCCCTTGGACCTTAGATTCAAGAAATTTTATTTCCTGTGTGAAAGGGCTTTAGTCCTGTGTGTCTCATGACTGGGTTTTTGAAGACAGAGATGTGTTTTTGAATGGCTCAACAGCCTCTGCCACTCTTTGTCTTGCATCTGTAGCATAATTGTGGGACACCCATCTCCCCAAAAGACATAATCGTCACCCAGGCATCCTGAGTCTTCTGTCTGTTGGAAACTGTCCCCTGTCTCTAGAATATCTTTCCTCTTTGGACCTCGTCCTCCTACATTCAATATAAACGCTACTAGAAGTCAATTCCTCATAACACGCATTCTCAGTCTCGTAACTGAAACCATCTCACTAAGTCATTTGTTCATCTCTTTTGCTACCCTGTAGTAGAGCTGTTGGAGGGAATTGTGAAATTAAGCATATGGTAGCTGCAGAGGATCTAGGAGCTGTGAGGTATTGTCAATGCGTTGATTTTGTTGATTGCCTAAAGTATGAGAGAGAATAGAGAGGGACTCCAGTACAAGGAAGAACAAATTGAGGAAATTGGAGAAAGGTCAAAAGGGAGAGAAAAGCCTCCTTATTCGTTTCACTTGAAATCATGCTCAGGTCACTCTGTCTAGACTAAGGGTCTCTTGGGTATACAGGGTGTGACAAAAGTAGCTTTACAGTTGCAAATATGCAAAACACAGTTAATTCTTATATTATTATTTTTTAATTACTGTATTATTTTCTATACAAACAACTGCAAACCTACTTTTGCCACACCCTGTATATACCCAGCATTTCTTTCAATAAGTCTGAAAACTCAGAAGAAGGAAGGGGCTTCCAGTCAAAGTTGAATGTCCTAGAGAAATCTTTGCCAGTCATTGATTGGCTGATTTTGGCTTAACCCCCTGAGTAGTATTGCAAGCCCATGAGCTAAAATGGGTTTCATGAACTAAAATGGGTTTCAGAGAGGCAAGCCTTCACTTTAAAATCATTAGCAGGCATCAAAAAAGAAATATCAGTCCTGGCTGGCGTAGCTCAGTGGGTTGAGCGCGGGCTGCGAACCAAAGTGTCGCAGGTTCGATTCCCAGTCAGGGCACATGCCTGGGTTGCAGGCCATGACCCCCAGCAACCGCACATTGATGTTTCTCTCTTTCTCTCTTTCTCCCCCCCCTTCCCTCTCTAAAAATAAATAAATAAAATCTTTTTTTTAAAAAAAGAAATATCAGTGTGCTCAGTGATCAGCCTTGGACCTCTTACGGTATTTTCTCTGGGAAGGTCCTGCCACTGAATCTGGATAGCCCTACACTGGGCTGTATTGCAGCATATTGAGCAGCTTATCTGTGGAAGAGGGTTTTTATTCAGTGCTTTTAAAAAAGAAAGTTATTTTTAACTTATGTGCAGCATGGAAATTTGAACTTACAAGGAAAAAAAAGTCCAGTGGCAATAACATCCAGAAGAATTACTTGGTTCGTTACCACTGAGGAGTTTCACCTGTCTAACTACCTCTAGAAAATAGATTTCCCATAGCACCTTAGCAGGTTTTGTTCACAGCAGAGGTGACTGTGGTTGTGGGCATGAGAATAAGGAGGGCTCCTTTTTCATCACTGAGTTCTAGGCACAGTTCCCTGAATGTGAAACAGCTTCGGTGTTCGGCACACTTGATTAATTGGCATCAAAATGTGGAATCACTGGTTCCCTAAGGAACACACAAGATGAGTGTGCCCCTCCAAAGACTTTTAAAGAGAATTACATAGTGTTTAAAGCAGGGCTCTGAGAGGTCAGGATGGGGGTCATTTTGAGGCGTCATTTATTCTAGACTAAAATGATAGGGATATGAGCTCATCTTTCTCCTTCCTCAGGAAGTGAACTTTATATGGAAGTAGTATGATTGATTCCCCACTGCAAAGTACCTTACAGAGGTCACTAATCATAGTAGAAAAAAAACAAACATTTGCTAGCCTTAATAGTTTGGAATACTGTGGGAATGAGAGGTCATGTGCTGGCCTGGTGGTTCAGTAGTTGCCCTTCTCGGCAGGGGAGACATTTCAAGACCCCCAGTGGATGCCTGAAACCACAGATAGTACTGAACCCTATACATATATATGTTTTTTCCTATGCATGTATACATATCTATGATAAAGTTTCATTTATAGATTAAGCACAGTAAGAGGTTAACAGCAATAACTAATAATAAACTAAGCAGTTGTAACAATATAGTGTAATAAAAGTTATGTGAATGGCTTTTGAGGCCTTTAAGTAAAATAAAGATTCCGTGAACACAAACCCTACAATACCAGGATGGCCAATCTGATACCTGAGGTGGCTGCTGTAAATGACCAATGGTTGGGGAGCACATGAAGCTTGTGGACACACTGGACAACAAAACTATTCACAACCCTGGGTGTAATGGAACAGGATGGTGCAAAATTTTACCATGATACTGGGAACTGTGTGCAATTTAAAACTTAGGAATTGCTTATTTCTGGAATTTTTCATTTAACATTTTGGACTGCAGTTGACCATGGATAACTGAAACCTCAGGAAGCAAAACTGCAGATAATGAGGTAGGGTAGGGCTATGTACTATGGAAAAATGAAGACTCAGGAACTGAGAGACTTGCAACCAAAGAGTTGGCAGCATGTCTCCAGGCCTCAGTGTGTTCCGCTCCAAATAAGAAAGGTTAGACTGTGATCCAAAAGTTCCTGCAAATTCTAACATTCTCTGATCTACAAGTGATACCAAAAAAAAAGAAAAGGCAATCACAGCAGCAACAGCAGCTAAAACATTAAGGCCCATTATGCATAGGTGTAGGTAAGTGCAATTCAAAGATTTCTATGTACACAGAATCATTTAATCCTCACAACTATCCTATGAGATAGGTACTGTTATTACTCACACATTTTATGGTGAAGAAACTAAGGCTAAGAGAGGTTAAATCACTGGTAAGACAACACAGCTTTCGAGTGGTGGATCGAGAACTTGAGCAGAGGCCACCTGAGGGCAATGTCCTGGCTCTTATGCGCCACACTACACTGCCTGTTGTCATTGTTGTTCTATTTGTGTTTAATATACTGCATTCCTCTCCTCTTTGCTTAACCTATTCTATTTTTCTCTTTTATTTTCTTTCTGTTCACCTCTCATCACTGAGCATTTTGAAGCATCATCCAGACCTTTTCATTCATTTGACTATAGTATGTATCTCACTAATGAGAACAAGCTTTTGGGTTTGATCCCAGATGGACCTATAGGTCAGCTCAGAGGAGAATTGGTCCCTGTTCGTGGCCTGCCACATTGACCTCATGTGCTGAACGCGTACAGTTGGGTAGCTTTGAGGACGTCATAGCTGGTGGCAGAGCCACTCAGAATGCTCATTGGTTTAGCATCTTTATGGAGGAAGGTTGATATATTTTACCCTCTTATATTCAAGCAGAGATTGTCGGGCAATTCTGCACAGTACTTCTCTCTGTTCTTCCCTTTCAGATAAAGGCAGTTCATGGCATTCAGTCATGAAACAGAATCCAGGTAATAACTCTGAGAAAATGTTCATTGTGAGGCACAGGATCACGAGAAGGCTTTCCCCTTGGAATAGATGGTGCACTGACTGATACATCTCCATTTACACCTCAGATGAAGGCAGTTCAGCCTAGACTGCTAAGGAGCCAAAGTACAATCTCACCAACAGCAGGGGAGAGGAAGTATATTAAATTTATATGCCAGTCTTCAAGATATTTTAACATTTAATTAATTTAACACTATGAATTTAGAATTTAAATAACTAAGATATGGACCAGCCCAAACATGAACCTTTTATGATTAGCAAAGAATTATTTTATACTCAAATAAATTAATGGTATAAATGCCATTTTAGAGAAAAATTTTTGTCCAGTGGAAGACAAACTATTTTTAACATGCCTCAAGTAATTATAAGTTAATATTACAATCTGCTCTTTAAGTTAGTTTTTCCTGAGGTTCTCTACTAGGTATCATTTTTTAAAAAATAAGGGAAAAGGACTGCCTGTGACAGCTTAGGAAAACTATTATTTCAAATTATTTTGCTCAAGAGCATGATTTAATGTTTTTATGTATGACATTATATGTCAAAAGAAACTTTCAAAACGTCTGCAAATCCATTTTCTTAAGAAGAAAACTATTGTTGGCAAGCATAATTCACGTGCCTTGGAGACATTGCCACATAACTTTTGACCTTGTGGATCAAGGATTTGAACAGAGGTGGTCTGACTGCAGCATCCTTATTCTAAAATTCCACGCTGTACTGATGGCTGTTGCTCCTGGCGGTGGTGATGAGGGTGGAGGGTGTGTATGGCTCATACTTCATTCCTTTCCTCTTCCAGTAACTTATTTGTTTTGTTTTTCCTTATTTTCTTTTTGCCAGCAGTTAGGGGGCACTGCCTGTGTCAGTCATTTGAGTGTAGGATGCCTTACTAATGAGATGTTTCTTCTGGGTTTGATCCAGAAGAGCCCCTTGGTGAGTCCAAAGGAGAACTGTTCCTTGCCATGTTGACCACATCACAGTGGATTGGTCATTTTGGGTACATTTTAATAATTATGAATTTCTAAGTTGGGGGGAAATTCAGAAATTTCTAGTTAGTCTACCAAACTGTAATAATGAATACCTAATTTTTAAATATCTTTACCTCTTTCCCCCAGTACTGGTCTCTAATCAGGGAGCTTTTAAATGATTAAAGTTCACTATTTCTAGTCCTGTAGGAAATTGTTTCTACTCTTTCCAGAGAAAACATTTACACAAAAATAGTAATTTCTAAAAGGAGACCACAGAAAGATATTTTGAAAAATTTGTGGTTTTGCCATTCAGAGGACGGAGTCTAATAATGTAATAGCCATAGTATTAGCCAGATGAGATTGAGAAACAGAGAGCATCTCAAGGAGCATCTCTGAACTTCCCTCATCAGGCAAGTACTGTATTTTTGGACCATAAGACACATCTAGGTTTTAGAGGAGGAAAATAGGAAAAAAACTTTGAAAAAAATCTGCTAAAATATTTAATAACATAAATAACAATATTTCACCAATGTAAATGCAAACAGAACTCAACAGCAGCATTAACAACCATTATTCCTCCCAAATTTGGCGGGTGGGGGAAGGTGCATCTTACAGTCTGAAAAAGATGGTAAGATGGTATTTTATAGATGAGGGCACTGAAGGCTTTAAAAGGTAAGTGACACACTGAGGACACAGTTATGGAGTTATAGATTTTCAGAGCTAGAAAATTGTAAGCAAGGATCAAGAGTTCAAGTCTTCTGCCTGGAACTGTGTTTCCATATTACTTTGCTCTTAATAACTGGAGAATGGAAACTGAGAGCTGTGAAAAATTTCGCCATTTGTGAGGCATGGCGGTGAGTGGACGGAATGCTGCACTGGGGGTCAGGACCCCCAGATCCTGTTTTTCAGCAAAGCACGAAACCTTTCTGGATGTCCTCTGCTTTATCGAAAACAAAAGGATTGGATAAATGACTTATTTCTCTTATTACCACATTAACAGACATTAATAAAAAAATCTAGTGCCTTGTGAAAATATGGAGGACAAAATGAGTAGCATTGGTGCTAGGGCTCTTGGTTTGCTGGGAAAATTCTGGCAGAGATCTTTGGGACACCTCCCACACAGGGCATACTGCATATCACTGCTTTAGGTATCAGCGTGGTGCAGTGGATGAGCTCTGAGGGTCATGGGCAAAGTCAAAGAGGCACAAGGGCTTTTTACCTCGGCTTGATCCTCTTAAACCCATTGGAGTATGACTTGGGCCATGTAATACAAATGTATTGGCTCTGAGCCCATCAGGGTTCTGTGGCTCTTAACAAGCAGGAGTCAAGCAGGAAATGAGATGGCCTTTATTTTATTCAGTCTGTACTAGGGATCTACATAGTCCAGGGTTTATGTGACATGAGCTTGCTAAAATGCACCTCTGAGGCTATGCAAAACTGATTTCAGTTCACTTAGTGATGTAGCAAAAAGAGCATGAGCTGAAAATCAGAAGACTTGAGCTCCAGTCCTGAACAGGCAGGTCAAGGTTACCTTAGAGAATTAGGTAGCATCATAGGGCCTATTTTCTCATTTCTGAAATGAGAGTTCTCAGTAGATAGTTTCTAAGTTTTCTCCTAGTTCTAGCAATCTGAGATTTTTGTAATATTAGAACTTTATGAGACAGGCCATTAGTTTTTTTGTGGATCAGACTACATCCCAGTCAAGTGCTATTTTTTATATACCAAACCTTGATGGGGCTTTGGGGGGATTAGACTGTTATATATGGGTAGAGCTTCTGAATTTGGCTGCCATTTGAAGCTAGGCTTCCTGATTGCATACTTGGGGATAACATTTAAAGTAAAACAAAAGAGCTGTGGCATCTCTTAATCTTGTAGTTTAATTCTTTACTGAGGATTTACACATGGGAACTTTAAGGTTTTAATTAATATTCAGAATTGACGAAGTGCAGTCATATCCAAAAGCGGTTCGGTAATTTCATGTCTTATGGAAAGTTAAATTGATTAATATCACCGCTTGACCTAGCTTATCCTCCATATGTGGAAGGCATTCTCTATTCCTCCATTGTGTTCTATGGATAATTGAGTTTTGTTAAATGTAATCGCCACACTTTTGCTGAAGTCCAAAATGAGGCAAGTACTCAAATCACGCTTATACATTTTTTTCTGAATCCTTTTATTATATAACTTTACATTTATATTTTATGTAGTTTTTATTCATTATTTTATGTGATCATCACAATAGCCTTATCTGATAAAAGGAGTTAGAAATGGTGTTTCTGGTTTAAAGAGGAGAAATTGAGGTTCAGGTGCTAAGGTCACATGTCTAAGAGTGACCACAGTCCTAATTTTTTTTTTCACATTTTTCACTACCAATGAATGGATAGTTTGTTCTGCTGTTCGAAGGGCATCCTTGCTTGAGGCAGGTGGACATTTGTAAGTTCTTCACTAATAGCTAAATATTGGTATGTCAGAGGAAATCACTCAGAAAAAACACAATGTGAATGATTAATCTAAATAGTGCTAAAGGATATCAATGATTAAAGGATAGTTTGGAGAAAAATATTTTCTAAATTGTCATAAAATTTTAAAAATATTTTTGATAAGTGTAAAATATGTGAGCAGTGCCTGGGTGAAATAAAATGAACCTGTAGAACTGGAAGGTGAACATATCAGAAAGAGAAAAATTTATAAGGAAAATCAGAAGTGTCTGGAGCAGAGATAACTAAAGAAATTTAACTATAGAGCAATTGCATTGCCCATTAATGTGGTTTATTTTCTCAGACTTTGAATTTCTCAACTTAAACACTGAATTCAATGCTGTCCCCTTCAGAGAAATCATCCTGAGAGGCTATACACTTATTCCATTCATGCTGCCTATTCAATTATTTTTGGAACTTCTCTTTTATAATTGCCTTCTGAAATGGACACTTTCTTTCAAATATTCTTAATGGTGTTTTAAATAAAGTCAGAATTATTCAGAGCAATGGAGATAAGTTATTTCTCTCTTTCCATCTTCCTTTCCTCTTTCTCTCCCTTCTCTCATTATCCTTCCCTTCCTCCCTGTCTCTCTCTCTCTTCCCTCCCTCCCTCCCTTTCATCCTTTTTTCTCCCTCTCCCTTCTTGCTTGCTTTCTTCTAAAAGAGAGGTGAGACTAAATTTTTTGTGTGTCTCATAAACCTTCTCTCAAAACTTCTAGAAATTATTCTAAGCAATGCAGTATAGTCGTAACAAGTTATTATGTTGGGTACTCAATTCTGGTTGGTTTGTTTAAAATATTTTGTTTTATACTTCTGTAATTATATTTCCTGAAATCAATCATGCAAGGCTTTGGCTGGAGCGTTGAAGTTGTTGAAAACTATAGGAGATGTGGGGTTGAGCAAGCATCACCGAGTGAGAGGTGAGGAGCAGTGAGGGTGTGGAGTAGATGTGTGCCATGTGGGACATTTGGTTGAATTAGGGATGCTACAGTTTTATCAACTGGAAATGTGCAGAGAGAACAGCCAATGGGAGGCAACTGGAAGCCATAGCACATGACAACTATATGAATGAACTGGAGACATTAAACCTGATGTGGCCTATGAGGATCAAGGTGGTATGGTAGAGAGGACATGGGACTGGGAATGTGGCTTAAAATGTTGTTTCTCCTTGCAGTTAGCTGTGGAACATTGGACAAACAATTTGACCTGTCTGTGCTCCAGTTTCCTCATCTATGAAGTTGAAATTATGCTTAAATGAGCTTAAGGTTTCTTCAAGGATAAACATTTTATAAGGGATATATGATAAATGTCTTGAAATACTTCAAGAGCTCTCACATGGAGGAGAACCAGGATCAAGGGCTGGCAGGCAGCAGTAAGATGTTCCCTTGAGTGTGGAAGGTAGAGTAATAAGCTCCCCATTAGTGGGAGTATTCAAGAAGAGATGAGATGCCCAGTTTTATGATGCTATAGAGGGGGAGTATGAACTGCAAAAACTGGTAAGCTAGTCGATTGTGTCGGTTTCTTTGAATTCTGAGGTTCTGAACATCTCTACTCTTTGAGATCTTCAGGGTTCTTTATGTTTGCATTTGTGGAGATACACCAGGCCAGCGAATGAGAGGCTTAAAAATCCCAGGCAGCCCTAGAAGTGAGAAGCGGTCTGTGGGAGTTTGGCTCATGATGCCTAGTCATTCTTATCATTGCCTAAAGGATGTGCATCTTACCAACTTTGTTGCTTAACCTAATGTTACCTGGAAGAGTCAAAGAAGAGTCTCACAGTTTCATTGATTGAGAAGACATAAAAGAGGAACCTTTAAGCTGCCTCCTGATGCTTTCTTCTTCTTCTTAAAGGAGAACTCTCCATTAATATAGTGTTAGGAAATCATTGTTGGTCACATGTCAGTCCTTCAGAACCTTCAGGGCAATGACAAGATATCCCTTTAGCTTCTTAGCAGAGACACATCTCACAGTAGCATCAGGCCCAAGGCTCCCGAGTAGCATGTCTTGTGGACACAGAGCTAATAAGTATTGATTCCTTGGGCCATTATGGTAAAGTGACATTAATTACCATCAACACAGTTGCACTAATTTGGTTGTAATGAGCACGCCTGTGGGAATTCCCAATGAGGGAGATCTTCATTAGATCAGAGCGGCCAACAGGGTAGATGGTGTGAGTGGGAGGTGCAGGTGTTGTGGGGGAAGACAATTTCATTGGTCTGACTCTAGCGATTTCCAGAGTTTCTGCTAATTTATGAGCTAGACCTCTCTGTGAAATGTCTCTCCCTCTTTCTCCCTCTGCCTCTCAGTATTTTCTATTCACTACATACGGGACAATAACCCTGGTTTCCAGAATGCATCTTGTAAAACCAGATCCCTGACAACTGGACTCATCTTGCACCTCTTAGAAGTACGGGCTGGGCCAGATCTTAGCAAGAGAGTAAAGGCCTGTGCATGTCTCTGGGAGGGGGAGAAATCCTCAGCTCCAGTATGCCACCTTTCTTAGCGGACAGTTGTCTTGGTACACTCCCACTTTCTTACCTAGTTTCTATCACCTCTGCTCTTTTACCCACCACTCTAAAACAAATTGTTAACACAGTGAGGGTTTACTGTGCACCAGCCCCATGGCAAGTTATCTCATTTAAGCCATACAAACCTAATAAAGTAGGTTTCTTCATGACTCCATTTTTTTTTTGTAGATAGAGAGTGATGTTCAAAAGGCTAAGTAATTTGCTCAGTCATAACTATAGACTAAACTCAAACTTGGTGCCCTTATTTTAAATTATTATATTATGTTCTCATATTACCCCTATTATGTGGGAACTTGATGGCTCTACTGAGTAATCAAATGGGAGCTTGAGGAGCACCACGTTTCGCATGGTGTCTGTGTATCTATCTATGTGTCTACCTTCTGTCTGTCTCCCTAGCTATCTTGTTCTGGACATAGATTCTTCATGCTTTTAACCTTCCTCTTATTTTATCTTCACAGGTATCTGATCAATGTCACTTTTGAGGGGAGGAATCTGTCCTTCAGCGAAGATGGCTACCAGATGCACCCCAAACTGGTGATAATCCTTCTGAACAAGGAGAGGAAGTGGGAGAGGGTAGGACATGTCTTTGGCAATTCTTGAGCACACTGGAGGGGTGGGGGTATAAAATTTGGCAATACGTGAACTGAAAACAGTTTCTTGCTTGTGGTCTCTGAGGGTGGGGAGCAAGAAGTCAATACTTTGGGAGCACAGGAGAAGCCATTTCTCAAACTTATATCTTCATTTTCTTGCTATGCTGGTTAATCAAGAGATTATTTTTTTATGTATTGCCATTTTATTGGTTATGGTATTATCTGAATCTTCACTTTGTTTTAATGGAAGATCACACATGTACAACGTAACACAGTTTGGTGAAGAAAGTATCAGTGGAACGATTTAGAAGTTGTGTCCTACATGGTGTACTGGGGAGGCCTAATGTATGAGCAGGCAGGTGTGCATTTACTGTGATTAGAGGCTTGTCATGCCAGGCTCTTCTCAGGATCCCTCCCACGGCCAGCTGATCACAGTGTCTGAAATGCTGCCGTTAGAAATTAATTTCTGTCGGTGCCCGACTGCCTAGGTTTAATTCCCAGTTCCCTTACTCACTAACTGGTCTACCTAGGACCTTGCACAGATCTCTTAACTACCACTGCCTCCAGTTCCTCATCTGTAAAATGAGAATAATAATAGCAACAATATCACAGGGTTGTTATGAAGATTAAATATATTATTATATGCAAAAGACTTAAAAAGATACCTGGCACATCGTAAGCACTCCATAGGTATTAGCTTTTATTACTGTCCCAGATTCCTAATTAAATACACATGTTGCTGAGAATAATGCCATCGCTGGTATTTCTCAGTGTGTTCTGTGGGGCACTGGCCCGTCGAGATGCTTTGCTAAAAAATGGTTCTGCAGATAAATAAGGTAGGAGATACTACCTGCTCTTTCTCATTCAGAGAGATTCTCAGAAGTTACTAGCATTTGAAGATTCAGAGGTATTTTTGTATCAAAGAAACATTTAATCTTATTCAATTTAGCAATTCCTAAAATTATTTTAACATAGCACCTCTTTTTTCCTGAAATCCATATTCTGTGAAACACATCGGGAAACATCAATTTAAGGCAATTTCTATCAACTCCATGGGCCAGTTGGCTGAGAACAGGCTTTCAGATGTCAGCATGACTCTTGACTAGGATGGAAACCAAGCTATATATTTCTAGAGAGAGTAGCCAGAAAACAGCGGCCAAAGATAAACTTGAAATTCACAGTCTTGTCACAGAGAACCCTGGACAGGTAGTATGTGAGTGCTCACCTGTGGAACTGCGCCCGTGTGGCCTGGGTAGTGGAACCTAGGACCTTGTTCTTGAAAGACATCCACCTATCATGTTGTTCCTCACTTCAGGTCACAGAATAAGGCTTGCACTATGCCTGGTGTTCTTGATTAAAGTTGCCTTCCTTCCCCTACTCAGAGAATTTCTGAACATCACTTGTTCAGAAATGGTTGCTCACTTGGCTCGGCTCTACTTCCCAATCAAGCTGCAGTTTGCTGCTGTAGAGACAAAATAATTTAAGACATGAGCTGGGACCCTCACATATAACAGGCACTTCTGCGTATATCCAGAAGAGGAGTTATTAATAACTGAGGCCTCATGTGTGAATCAGACGATGTCCAGCTGGTGTAGCTTTTGTAGCAGTAGCAGTAGACTCATGATTACCATCTCAGGTATGGGGCATCTCAAACTGTCCTTTCTTAAAAAGACACCACATACTGTCACTTGTGCTGACTTTTCTTCCTTAGGCTGGAATCAGAGGCCTGTGGTCCCCAGTCCTTTCCAAAACTAGATCCTCCTCACTGGAATTTGGATCCCCTCTCTCCCTATCAATTCTACCTTTATGCTAGCTCTTGAATTTATTCCTTACCTTTTATATGACCGAGGAACAATGTGATACGCCTCCCTGTCCTTGATGCCTACCTCTGACCATTCAGATGTGTCCTAAACCTGGCTACAGAACAGGCTTCATAAGGCACAATTCTGATTTTATTCTTTTTCTGCTGCAAACCCACTCAAAGCTTCTGTGGTGTATGGATTGGGTCCAGACTTTATCTACTCTTGCATTCAAGGCTCTGATCTACCTTCTAACTCCTGTCATTCTCTTCTTAATTTCCCATCTCACCATTAAGCTATATTGGACTCCTCTCTGTTCTGAGAGCGTGAGCCTGCACATGCAGCATGTCATGAGGTTTCTTTTTTTTCCTGGGATGAATTGTACACTTATACAAATCATAACCCTCCTTTGAAACCCAATTAAAAGGTTGCTGTCTCCTTCCCTGATGTTTGACTGAGATTTAATCTATCACTCCCTCGTCTCCCACAGCTTTTGTCCCTCCCTCTATTGCAGCTCTCATCCCATCTGCCTGTGTTAGAGCTGTGTGTGTGCGTGCCTCCGGAGGACAGAGGCTGTGTCGTTTATTGCTGTGTCCTCACAGTGACCTGGAGGAGTGTGTTGCATAGAGCAGTTCAATAAATATGTGTCGAATAAGTGAGAACCATTACATAATACAAGAGTCTAAAATCCATCATTAAGAATCCAAGTTTATGCTGTTATCCCCGATACAGTAGCTGTTCTTTTATTTTTTCTTTTTTGGTGGGGGGAAAATAAGATCTTTATGTAGGTTGAAATTTCTAATATGCTAAGGGAACTTATTATTTAAAGAAATTATGTGGTTACTCATTTTGCAAAGCACTTTGGGAGGGGCTGAAATCATAGAATAGAACATTTGCATGCTGGCCTGGTTAAATCGGGGAGCTCTGCTGAAGAGAGACCTCTGGCGCTCACTGAGTTCACCGAGTGCATGGCTCCCAGACTTGGAAGCCCTGGCTAGGGCTCACCTGTGGGCAGGAAGGGGTCGCAGGAGCCAGGCACAGCTCCAGGGCATGTCTGAAAGGTGGTGAAATTGCACTGTGGGGAGTTATACCTTTTCTTCCACTGTTACCCTGGCCCCCAGCGCTCTTTTGCATTCTCAGGATTCCCAGTACCACTCCAGAAGGTACCCCCTTGCCCAGGGAAGATATAGTGCCTGTGGAGTACAGAGAGGCAGGTAGGTGCCAGGGTAGGACTGTACAGTGAGGAAACGGGCACTGGGAAGATAACTTGGGGAGGTGAACACATAATACGGTGTATAGATGATGTGTTGTGGAATTGTGCACCTGAAGCCTGTATAATTTTGTTAACCAGTGTCACCCCAATAAATTTAATGAAAAGGAAAAAAAGAAGATAGGGAAGGAATCTAGATTTATAGAAGAAACACAAGCTGAGAGACTGGACTCTCTCAGTCCTGCTAACTAGCTGTGTGACCTGCTCTTTTCGGTTTTCTAGATTGTCCCTTTTTTGTGTCTAAAAGCATGGCATAAGAGTAAGACCATTTATAGGGTCCCTTCCAGCTCTCACTGCTGGGATTACAAATTCCCATTGTAAATAAGTGGGTGCTTGGAATGAAAATGGGGTGAGAACTGCAGCATACAGAGGAAACCGGAGTTTGTTTTTGAGGACGATAGCTCCCGGGGCATATTGGTCATTCTCGCCATTCAGGTGAATGCTCCCTTCTCAGAAGGCCCCCTGTTGACTGGAGATAAAGTAGCCACCCAGTTCCTCTCTCACAACAGTCTATTTTAATTTTCTGCAACATACTCATTATCTGATGTTTTGCTTATGTGCCTGCTTGTTTGCTTATTGCGTGTCTCTTCACACCAGGATGAACACTCTATGGGAACAAGGACCTTGTTCTTGCTTTCTATTATTCTTACACTTAAGAAGAGTGTACACTCAAAAGATAATTGTTCAACAAGTGAGGAATCCATATGCTTAGGAGATTAGAACATTGACCAGCTACTTCACTTCTACCCGAAAGTCTCCTGTTTAGCCAGCGTGGTTTACTGAAGGGAGTGTGAGAGCAGGTGCACTTCCCACCTTTGGCGGGAGCCCTCTGAAAGCCAGCAAAGAACTTGCAGGCAGCCCTCCGTGAGGCCCCATTCCCAGGGGGGTCGTGCTGAAGCAGCCTCCACGAGCAGGTTGAGGAAGACTCATCAAGTTGTTGGTGTGAACCATGTGATGGGATTTCACAGTATTCCTTCTGGATTTTCAAAAGTAGCTTCAAAGCTACTAGTATGGTTTCTTTCAAATGAATTGGAGTCCAGGCAACATAGTCTATAGGACTGAGCATGGTTTGGGAAATCAGAAAGAGCCTAGTTCATGTTGTCATTTGTCAGCCATGGAAACTGAGTGACTGATATCACCTGAGCCTATTTCCATTGTGTAAAATAGGGTTTTACATATGGCTGTTACAAAGGTTAAAGGAGATTTTGTAGTAAAACAACAGTTAATAGTGACTAAAATACAGCCAATATCCAGCAGGTATCCATTGGTAGTCCCCACCTTACTTGTGTAATTTTTAAGGTAATATTTGCACATAGTAAAAATTCAATGTTATAAAAAATTCAAATGGTAAAAAGAATGCTTCTTATCAGCTGTGTTCCTTTGTTCCTCCAGGTCCCTCCCCAGAGCAGTCATTATTTCCAGTGTCTTATGTATTTGCTCTGAAAATACTCCAAGCATATACAGATTTTATATGTAACTCATTATCCTCCTTTTTTAAAACAAGTAGAATGTACTCTTGTGAACCTTGAATGGGATACTGGGTAAGTAGCCACTAAGGAGGCATGGGGGTGGGGCCAGAATAGCACTGAGATCTCTAGGTCAGAGTTATATTCACGGAAAGCCAAGCACAGCTCTCTGGTGTGTAGGAATGTAGAGGAGACCATTTAAAAAGGAAACAGGGACACACACACACATACACGCAGGAATAGCGTAGTGAGTTGGAATGGTGAAAAATAATTGTGTGCCGGGCAGGTTCATTTGTAAGTGGAGGACAGCTGCATAAACTTGCATTAAAAATAGTCTGGCACGGAGAAGCAGCTCCAACAAGCATTCACGCTTCTGTCTTTATCAGAGCCTCTCATGATTTGCTTCATTGCTACTGCTCCCTGCTTCCATTTAATCGTTCCTAAAATGGGGATAATAAAAATGAAATGCAGTGGGGCTGTGTTCTGAGTGATGACTTCAAGAAATGATGATGGTGCATTTTCAGGCTCTAAGATGTAAACAGGCCTTAAAGGGACTGTCTGGGCCAGAATAACAGATGGATATGCATGGCTTGCATCTTTGCTTGTTTTTTCCCCAAAGGGGCAAGACGTGTGTTTTATGAGACCACTCCCGCTTCCCTGCCTCACCTACCAGAAGATGGCTTTCCTTATGTAGTCTATGTTTGGGTTGTTATTTGGGCTCCCCAAGCCCCAGTTATCATTTTAGGCTAGTAATATCTAGGAGACTGCACTAACTCCAGGTACAAATGCTCTGTGACACCAGCACCTAAGGACTAGAATGATCTATTTGGCGATAATACAACAGAAGTCAATGACTGCTATGAAATACTCCACTTGAAAGCTGTTGACTGACAAAATAAAACAGCCTCTCTATCTGCTCACATGCATGCACTCACACACACTCACATTCATGCAAGCACACACACAAACCGATAAACTATTCATGAACACAGGAACCACATCTGTTTGGCTTTCCCCTGTGTATCTGTGCTCAGGACATTGTGAGACTGTACAGTAGGCCAGTACGTGTTTGGTGATGGCCCAAACACACCTGTGCAAACCCTGTTTCACTTCCCAGCCTCAGAGACAAGGCCAGGGAGTGTCATTGCTCTCTCCAGACTCTACAGAGGGGGTCTGAGGAGGCGAAACAGAAGCTCTTCATGTCAGGGGTGTTTGTTGTGGATCTCTTGGTACTGCCATTGGACAACATTGCTGTTTTTGCTGACTTAGAACTGAGAGTTAACAGGCATCATTGGGTTAAGGGATTAGAAAACAGGACCTATGGAGAAAGGCTGTGGGAACTGGAGTCATTAAGGGGAAGAAGAAAAGGCAATGAGGTGATGACTTACTCTCTTTAAATGTATGAACAATTATTGTTCCAAATATGGAGACCAGCTATTCCCTTTCTCCTCTGAGGTAGAACTAGAGTAAGTGGGCTTAAGATCAAGTGGAGAGGATTAATATTAGATATAGGGAGAATTTCATAATAGAAGTTTTGAGTATCAGAACTGTCAGCGGCACGAGGGGATGGCATTGGAAGTCCTAACAATTGTGCATGTTCTCATCACTCTAATGTGCAGTCCTGCCCGAAAACCACTGCTTGACCTGCACATGGCATGGAGAGTTTTCCTTCCTCCCCTTCCCTTCCCTCCCACACGCAGTCATTGAGCACCTACCATGAGCCAAGCATTGCTGCCACCAGTTTAATACTGTAGTTTTTCTAGCGTCTGGGGGCAGAGAGGGTGGGAGTACATTGCAGGGAGAAAAGTGCTTATTGTGACACTTGAAATTTCTATAACCTAAGTTGATTTTTAAATTTTATTATTGGATATGGAATAATAATTGGTTGGATCTTTCATATTGCTTAGTTAATAAAGATTCTGCTAATAAATATTTTCTTTATGGCAGTGACTTACAGACAGGGCTGCTGGATTACATATTTTTGGCTACCTTTCCAAACTGTGGTTATGATATACTCTCATATCCAAGTGTTCCCTTCCTCTTGTTCCTTGAGCTCCAACAGCCAGGCCCATCCTCTTTGCCTGCACTGATTTTGGGGTTCCAGAAAGAAACCGTTGAGGACCAACCCCTGGGAGCAGGAGGTGTGCCCTTAACCCACAACCTCTCAACACCGCTGTTAGACTTAACCCACAAAGTGCAGCTTCCATCTCCATGTGTGTTTGTAAAATAATTCGAAGAGCAGGATGTAATAAGAGCATAGATTTCAGACATGTCATTCAGGAAAGGTGGGTTGTCTTCTTGTGGCCTGTCATCAGCCACTGAATGGAAGGACAAAGCGACAAGGTAATATTGGTTGACTTTAATTTTGAAACCTGCACATGCTAATGGGGAGGAAAGTGGGACTCAGCGCAGACACGGAAGTGCTAGCGTAATGAAACATGGTAAAGGGGAAAGTGTCTCCGGAGCTGAAAAAGAGCCTTCATCCATCCTGTTTACATTTTTTTGAGATTTTTTATTTCATGACAATTATCTATGGTTGGCTCCTGAGTCCTCTGAACTATCTTTCTAATTCCTAGGTTATCATATGTTTTCAGTAGTGCTGTTGAAATAAATAGGAATGTACAGGTTGGATGACTCTTGTATTAATATACAGGTTAACACATATTTATGATTTTCTTATTATTATGTAGAGGTAATTGATGCTTATTAAAGATCTTATGAGGGAGAAAATAAAATTTACCTATATACACGCCTACAAAGAATTAACATTTACATTTATTCTATTTCTCACCAGAGATTTTTCTCGTGTTTATGTGTGAATACAATGGGATGCAGTAGAACTGGGAGCTTGATACCGGCTGGGGCAAAAGTAGGTTTACAGTTGTGAGTTCATTAAACACAGAGTTTATTCTGGTACTACTATTTATTAACTATTGTATTATTTTCATACAAACAACTATGAACGCACTTTTGCCCTGCCTGTATGTGAAGTGTGCAATCTGCTTTTTTCTCCTACAGTGATATTATAGACATTTTCCTATTTTATTAATATTCTCCAAAAGCATGAAACTTGATGACTATTAGTTCATTATTAGGATATATCATGCTTCTTTAAACTGATCCCTCATAATTGGACATCCATATGTGCATTAAGTAGAGACTCTGGTTCTCATATGAAACTAATTTTAGAGTTTTTGAAAGTTCAACTTTGATGTCATAAGACTGCTTTTCAAGGCAACAAGGTTTAGCCACTTTTTTGTCATCTAATGTCCCTAAATGTTAAAAGTGACAGCCCTTAACTGGAGAATTGCTTGTGTTGTATTAAGTCAATAACAACCAGTAGACACATACACAGTTGAGGGGAAGGCTCTCCTTTGCCATACCTGGTCTTTGCAGAGCCACGGACGGTTTTCTCTTTTTGATCTTCTGACTGAATGTGCTGTCCTCTAAGTTTGCTGATAACAGTATTTTTTTCTTAGGTAGTTACATCACACAGAGAATGGGATTGGCTATGTGTTCTGTGTCTGCAATTCTCATCATACTGGGATTCTTTTCTTGAGGTGTGGAGGCTTGCAAAATTCAGGCCCGTGTTCCCAAGAAACTACTAGGGCTTATGCTTGGTGTGACATTCTTTCTAGTGCTTTTCTATTCTTTCTGTCACGAGTGACCCAGGGAGGAGGGAGAGCAACCCTCTTCTTTCACCAGTGGGAACAGCACCTGGCTACCTCACACACCCACAGGCTGATGTACCTGAAGACTGACTGGGACATTATTGAAGGGCACTACTGTTTTCATACCTTTATGTTGTCCTCATCAAACCAATTTCTGCATGTATTAATAGCATATTGACTTCTTCTGAGATCTGAAGTTTTACATTAAAGTATAATATCTGAATGTCATTCATATGTAAGCAAGCCTCTATTGACTTAGCACCAGGAGATTTTCTATTGTGAGTTTTGACTATAGTATTGATGAATTTGTACTAGCCCACACACAATCTCTCTCCATAATCCCTATTTATGAGAGCTGGCCAGGAACAGGGTCAAAGTAATTCATGTCCACCGGGAGACAGGCTCTGATCTTGGCATGTTAACTCTGCTAATAAGCCTGCAGGACAAAGGTTTGAAAGGAAGTATTGGCCCCTTAAGAAAATAAATTGTCTTAAAGAATTAAAGCTATTAATAAAAATGTGGATACAAATCTCTCACAATTGCCATAGAACTCAGATTATTTGGGGTTATGCTATTATTGACATTTTCTCTGTTATAATTAGTTCTGCTCATAATTTTGTGAACATTTTAGTATATATATACTGAGACAGAGAGAGAATCTTGAGATGGCTTGGAGCTCTCACGATGCTCGTGTGACCCAGGATCCAGGTATTTGCTGCCCGCGAAGGTGTTCCACTACATTCCAAGCCATAGCCATCAGCTGAATGTTCTGAAGGTTTAAACTTACAGTGAGTCTGTGCCAGGGGAATGGTGAAGGGGGAAGTGTGGACCTGGGGAGGCAAATAAGGAGAAGACGAGCACACGTAGGAGGCAGTGGTCGGGGAGAGTGAGAGGCGCTGAAGGGGAAGAAAACCATCCTTTGCTGCTGTGCTTCTCTGGTGCACAGCATCCCTGTTTACACCACACTCCCCTAGAGATCCTTTCACATCCTTCTACTTCAGCACTGTAGGGTGTCTTCTCAGACCATCATCTTTGGCTATTCTTGTAATAATATGTGCCGTTTTTCTTCACTCATCCCATAGGGAAGGGAGCTTTCGAGCAAAGGAACAGAATACCAACTGTCAGGTAGAATTTCTGGTGGACATTTAAGCCACCTCAGCATTCTCTTCACAGAGTAGGGAAAAATTTATATTTTCCCAATAGGAGCTGGGAAACACGTACAATTTCCAAAACAGTCTAGCCTGGGATTAAGGGATCTTGGGAAGATTTGGCCATTAGCATATACGGCACTTATATAACACCTTATTAGCAACGTGGATTATGAAGAACTTGAGCACACACATATGCTATCTTGTTTTTATCATTGGGCAATACTTGTACAAAAAAGCAAACTAAGGCTCAGAGAGGTCCTGTTATTTGCTAAAAGTCATTCAGTTAAGAAGTGGCTGAACTGGGTATAGACGTTTATATCTAGCACCATTTAAGTCCAGCATACTTTGTGCCTTAACGCACAGGGTATGCGAACACAGCTGGACTAAGAGACTCAGAGTACAGCAGTATCAGTGGGAATAAGTTTGTAGATTAGAAGACATCACACACCATGAAGACATGTGGGCTCTATTACTTCAGAGTTTTTAAACTTTGTATTAAGAAATGGTCCTGCCCAGGGCAAGGGGAGTAGTTAGCCCATCCCGTTACTGGCTGCTTCGGTGTAACATTTTCCTGAGATTAACAAAAATGAAAAATGAAGGAGGGAGGGGAGGAGGGAGAGAGGCAAGAAAGATAGACAACCAAAAAGTGTTTCTGCATCCCTGTATCCTTATACCTTCTCACTATGTTTTATCAAACACGCACATGCACACATATGCACACACCCCCTCTTTTCAGTGGAGAACATCTTTCAGTAACAAAGGCCGTAACCACCTGCAGAAATAGTGTCTAGGTCCTGAGTTCCTAGAGGGGTTTCTCTAGGAAAGAGTTATCTTCTGCCTTAAAGCTCTTCTAAAATGCAGCCATCGTGGCGGTGCACTGTGGCTGCACAGCTGCAGGGACCAAGACGAGGGCCGGAGGTGTAGGGGAATGTGGCAACACCAGGGGGCGTGTAAGATAGCCTACCCTCAAAACAGTTTGTTAAATCTTAGGAGAGCGATGTGAAGTCTTAATTTTGTTTTTCAGGAAACCAAATATTTTGTGAACTCAACTAGTTAGAGAGGAGTTTTGGGACTCTTCATAAAACTAGATGAAGTTCATTTATATATGAACTTATATATATATATATATGTTCTAGTGTATGCATGTGTATGATAGAAAGTAAGAGCAAAACTCAGAGAATAAGGACACCGATCTGCTGGGATTCTCATCATCCCATTCATGTTTCCCCAAGTGTGATTGTGGGTTTCACTGTGGCACATGAACTAATTTAAGAAGATTGAGCATTTTTTAATTTAAATAACCATCTATTTATTTTTATAGTTATTTTCTGTCTTTAGCTAGTGACACTTGTCTCACATTTAAAGTAATGACATGAATTTTTTAATAAATGCATTTTTACAATGAAGGTTTTTTCATATATTAACTTAAAAATAGTGTAGGTGGACTTCACACCAGACAGAATGGCCATCATAAACAAAGCAACAAACAACAAGTGTTGGAGAGGTTGTGGAGAAAAGGGGACCCTCGTGCACTGTTGGTGGGACTGCAGACTGGTACAACCACTGTGGAAGGCAGTATGGAACTTCCTCAGAAAACTAAAAATGGATCTGCCTTTTGACCCAGCAATTCCACTGCTGGGACTCTATCCTAAGAATACTAAAACACCAATTCCAAAGAACCTATACATCCCAATGTTCATAGCAGCACAATTTACAATAGCTAAGTGCTGGAAGCAACCAAGATGCCCATCAGTAAATGAATAGATCAAAAAACTATGGTACATTTACACAATGGAATTCTATGCAGCAGAAAGAAAGAAGGAGCTCCTACCCTTTGCAACAGCGTGGATGGAGCTGGAAAACATTATGCTATGCGAAACAAGCCAGTCAGTGAAAGACAAATACCATATGATCTCACCTTTAACAGGAACCTAAATAACAAAAGAAAGAAACAAGCAAAATATAACCAAAGTCACTGAAATAGAGGACAGGCTGACGGTGACCTGAGGGGAGAGAAGAGGGAATTTAAGGGGACAGTGGGAAGGGTTCACAGGAACAAACTTAAAGGACACATGGTCATAAGCTAAGGGGAGGGTGGTAATGGGAGGGAAGTGGGGAGGACAGGAGGGGGGACTGGATTGGGAGTAAAAAGGAGAAAACTGTATATGAACAATGATTAAAATAAAAAAAAAAGAAAGTGAGTGGGAAAAGAATAAAAATAAAATGTAAATAAAAATAATTAAATTTTAAAAATAAATAAAAATAAAAATAGTGTAGGTGGTACACAGGTATGGCAAACGTTGTTACAGGGTGGCCCTTGAATGAGTGAAATTTGGGAAATGCTTCCACAGGGCAAAGTGTGCTTCCAGCCCTGGCTCTCAAGACACAGCACCCAAACCTGCCCCTGCCTCTTTTCCGCCTTCATCTCTGCATTTAGCCTAACACGCCAGCGTGATTGCAACTACCCTTCTCTAATGCCTCTTGTGCTTTCGTGCCTGCATGCCGTGGCTTATGCTATCCCTTTAACCTTGGATTGTTGAACTTGCTCCTTGAGGCTTAGTTTAAAAGCCAGAAGGCTTCATATCTTACTCACGTCTGCTTAGCACAGTGATTTATCTGGAGAAGTGTACATAGATGTTGCTTTTCCTTTAGTGCCACAGTTTCCTCATCTGAAAATAGGAAGAATAATAGTGCATACCTCAAACTGTTGCTGTTAAGTACCAAATAAGTTTTAATGTATGTAAAACTCTTAGCACAACATGTAGCATGTAGCAAGTAGCAAGTGTTATGCAATTGTTCAGTTAGCTCCCTTGAACCAATGATAATGCAATTAAAATTGTGTTCAGAAATAAGAAAGTGAAGGAAAATGACCACATGAGAGAATAAGCTTGGATTTTGGCCTCAGTTACTAAATGGAAGAAGCTGCGAGACAACAAATAGAATGCTCGATGTGCTTGGTGATAAACTGGCCATGAGCAAGATTTTTTTTACTTCTGAACAAGTTTTTGCACAGGGATTTTAAAAAATCAACTCTTAATAAGGAAATAGTGGCAAAGTCTATGACAGCACAGCAGTCTGTGCTTGGGCTCATCACCCAGAAATCAGGGAATTAGAAACCTCAGCTTAGGTTTAGCAAGTTGCCGGTTCTCAGTAACCATTAAATAACAACCAAACACACAGTAAGCACTAATGACAGTTTATGAAAACTTATAGTGTATCTTTGTGCCATTTGACCTACTTGGGTTTGTTTCACTGTAATAAACCACAACTCTGTGGTTGAACATAAAGAACTGCCAATCTCCCCTTTATGGCTTCCTTTTTGTGTGGTGGGGAGGTTGGCCCACAACCACTAAAGGGATTCCTCCCATGAGGGAAAGTGGTTTATGTCAAAAAATATCACAGTCAGGGTTGACGGGTGAGATGGAGAGTAAATGATAGTAACAAATGACACCCGAGTAGTGTTTTACAGTTTCCACCAGCGACTCTCAAAGTGTGACCCCTGGATGAACCGCATCAGCATCACCTGGAAATTTATATGAAAAGTCCATTCTCCGGTCCCACCCCAGAAGCTCTAGGGTTGAGGGCCAGCAACCTGAGTTTTGACCCATAAAACGCAGGGATAGTTTATCACAGTCATTTCCTTTTCACGAGAAGAGAAGTATCTCTTTAATGGATATTTAAGACTGCCACTCTGTCATTGTTCTCTGTTCTCATTTTATTTTCCAGCCATTAACTTCGAAATAAAACTGAATATTTATCCCTCCATAAAGTAGAGGACAGAGCCAGGAGCCCAGCAAGAAAGAGTTAAAGCCTGTCCCACTCACTCCAGTAGATGCTGAACTACCTGTGGTCTTCGGCAGCTGCTGTAGAAACCCCTGGATATTAGGCTGACTGGGTTTGTTCATTCAGCAAATATCTGCTGAGCCCCTGTAAGTGCTAGACACTGTTCTAGGCGCTGGAGAAACCGCACTGAATGACCAACAAGTCTCCTACCCTCAAGGAGTCTGTGCCTTGGTGAGGAGAGTTAGACAACAAACATATCAATAGATAATAAATATGATCGTTTCAGGTGGCCCCAGCTGCTGCCGTGGTGGCGAGAGGGGCTACAACAGCCCCCCACCAGGGATGCCAGCCCCACAGAGGCTCTGAAAACGGCTCTATTATTTTAAATAAGCTGCCGGTTAAATGTCTAAGGAGTTTGTCTAATGGCTGCTGTTAGGATTTTAACTGGTAACTTATTTATAGTAAAAAAATTTTTCAAATTATTCCCATTGGTTATCTGCTTAAACTTTATATAGAAACTGTTTATATAAACTTCATGTAGAGACTACAGACACACTTCTGAGCCACAGGAGAAATGTATGTATATTTTATCTTCCCTTTTTCCCATTTCTACTATGTTTTAGAACACAGGAGAGTGTCTTTTTTTTAATTTGACACATCAGGCTATTAACATTCCAATACTGATATTTAATTCTCCTCCCCAAGTCAAGAAGCATTAACTTTCATTATTTAATTAGGAACTAAGTGCATTTTGTAAGTTACCTACCCTAACCTGATGTTTTAAGTGAGCACGGCATGCTTTTGTAACAAGCGTGGCAACCCTTTCCCTTCCCCAGATGTCTCCACTTGACCCTGGAGTCGCAAGGCGGGGGCCTGGTCAAGACGTTTAGGAAAGGTCATAAACTGGCAGTCCTCGAACGGCTTTTGGATCCCAGGCATGTTCTGTGTAGCCTGAGAGAGATGCACTGAAGATTAAATCCTTTTTCAGTACTGAAAAATTCAGAGATTGCGTTAGAATTGGACATGTCTGGATTTCCTGAAAACCAAGAGAGTGGCAACAACACTGGGTCACATTCTGCTGGGGCCAAGGGGAGGGGCAGCACCTTCCTTGGATGGAGTACATGCTCTGCTCAACCCAGCACTGCCCCCCCACCCTGGGTCCCATCCCCTTTATTAACTATCTACCTCGTTCCTGTAGGCATTGGAGCTTGCAACTCCAAGAATAATGGTGAGTTCAGAAAGATTCAGTCCCTACTTAAAATCCAAAGTGTATACTTTGGAGTTGAGTACATTCAGGTATAGGGAGCTGGGTATTTATGGGGCAGACACAGCCTTTGGATGGCTTGCTGCAGTTCACCTTGGAGCCTCTAGGAGACAGCTAGAATTCTGTGCTGTCTTAATGCATCAGGGGGACATAGGGAGATCAGCTCTGTATTGTGCTGAATCCCCAAACTCACCTTAGAATGGTGGAAGGCAAAAGACACTACTTGTCAAAGGGCTTGCTGTTTGTCAGACAGTGAAATACAGAAATATAAACGTTCAGTGCCTTAAAAGGTCTAAGGCATAGAGAGGGTTTGAATTTGTCTTTTTTCTTGGCAAAGTAACAAATTATTCTGTAGTGGAGGGATAGCCTGGGAAGGCTTCATAGCTGTGACCTTTTAAGGAGAATTTGAGTGATTCAAGGGCACTTACCTGGCAAAGGAAAGTGCCAGGCACTTACCTGGCAAAGGAAGGCTTCAGCAGACAAAAAACTCTGCCAGGAGACCAGGAAAATGAAGGAAAGGTGGGGGGTGGACAAATGAAAGGAAAAAGATGTGGAACAGGAAAAACTGAAATTAGAATTGAAGGCAGGGCAACTGTCACATCTGAAGATCAGAAAACTGCTAACAGCCGTTAGAGAATGATGGAGTCGGAGTGGAGAGAGAGAGCAAAGGGATCTCAGTTGCACGACTCTGATGAAACTAAAGGAAAGAGAAAGAAAGGGAAAATGCAGGGTCAGAAAAAGAGGAGGTTGAAGTTGTTTGGGTAGGAGAAGAGCCACGCCCGGATGAGATTTTGAGCATTCAGGATAGAAGGAAAGGAGAGTTAATAATGCAGGGAATGGTGTGTGTATCTTTCTCTTTGTGCAAGTGCTAGTAAGGGTGCAAGAGGGTGCTCGGTCTCTTTCCTTTCCGGAGACACGGCATTTTTGATCCCCCCATCCAGCTCCAGAAGTGGGAAGCACTCCATCTCAGAATAGAAATTCCCGTTTGCACAGAACTACTATGAGTATGTAGCATTTTCGTCTACTCTGCAAAGCTCAGATAAACTTATTGGCATTTCTGCTTTTCACATGAAAGCATAATTTCAAAGTCCACCAGACAAAGGCATTGCTTTTGTTTCCTGTATCTAGAATTATCACATCTTTTGTCAGACAGCTTGAGTTCAGTTCAAGAAACACGTACTGATAGGCTTCTGGATGCAGGACCCTGTGCTAAGAAAAAATAAAGGTACACACGACACCCTGCTCTCAAGAAACGTGCCCTCTTAAGTTCACAGGTGTGATACAGGGAAAACTCTGATTGTGGTGGCCAGCCACCAAGATGACCCCCAAAGGATCTGCACCTCTATCTTTATTCTCCAGATGAATTACTGTATGCTTAAAATCCTATACTTAAGTATAAGACCTCAGAGGAGAAAAATGCCTTAAAGGGTGGTTTTAAATGTATCACACACAAAATTATGAGGATCTCTTTTTCAGAACCAGAGGACTCCAGAGTCTTGAGTGATAAACTTCTTGGGTGATACCATCTTGAGTGATAAACCTCTCTTTTATGTGTAGTTTTCATTGTGTCTGATCCCAAAAGTATAATAATTTTTCATTAAGGAAAAGCTAATAAAATAGAGAATGGCATAAAGAAGAAAATAAAAGTTACCTCAAATTCTACCGCCCAGAGATGATTTCTGTTTACATTTGGTCTCTATCATTCCAATCTTTTTTCCTCTCTGTTCTTATCTATTATAAATGCGCTTTATAAATATGAAGACATAGTTTATAAAATTGAGATGGTATTATATACACTGTTTTCTAATCTACATTTCCCTTTAACAGTATGTTGTGGATGCTAGGTTTTAAATACACATAATTAAAAAATAAAAAAATATAAATATGATATAAAATGTACCATGAAATATTTATCCATTTATCTTGTTATCACTTTCTATTCTTCTATTTGTCACATGATGTTTAGTGCTATATATTATCGTATTATTTAGAAACTGTGTATGTGTGTATATATATTAGAAAATCCCTCACCCACCCCCCGACCCCGCTGCACAAGGTGCAGAATCTTGGCCGTGGCTCATTGTCTAAGTGCGTTGACAACAGGAGGAGGAAGGTCTGCAGTTGTGGGCGTTTGCCCTCTGTGTCCTTCACTTCCTGGTGGACTGCCGGAGTGGGGAGCAAACAGCAACAGGTGTTTCGGAGAATGCCAGGACACCTGCCTGTGTTGGCTCTTCCCCTATCGCTGAACATGAACTCTGCTCCTTTTCTAAGCAAGCGCAGCTCCCTGGGGCCTGGCGTCGTAGTTGCAAATCTGTCTCTGGGTGCTCTTTCCTAAATGCCTTTTAAACGTGCTCAATAATAGATGAGCACCTGGGCTCCTCTTCACGAAAGAGAGCTCAGGCAGTTTTTAGAACACGAAAAGGCTATTTGGCCCTTTAGAGCTAATTCTTGGAACATCCCCAGTTCCCCAGGACACCATTTAATAGCAGCTCGCTCCAGGACAGCAAGTGGTGTGCCTGGGTCTTATTGCTCCATTTCCTCTTTGGGTTGCTTTTTCAATCCTGGGCTCCATTTTCACTGAGTCTTTGTAACCGCTGTGCTGGCAGGGACGTTCCCACTCCCCTTCCTTGCTCTCTCTGTCCTGCCTCTCCTCGCTGCTGCATGACTGAAGCGGGATGCCCACATTCAACTTGGTTCTAGTGTTGGAGAAATAGGGAGTCCACTCAAGTGTTGGCTCTGCCATCAATCTACGGGGTGACCTTGGGTGAGTCACTTAATACCCCTAGGCACCAGTATTTATTTATATATATATTTATATATTTATTTATTTATTTATGGTACCATATATATATGGTCTAGATGTATAAATGTGTGTGTGTGTATATATAAATATATATAAATAAATATATATATTTATATATATATAAAAATATAGAGAATCATTTTAAATCCCTAAGGTCCTTTCTAGTTTAGACAATCTGTGGTTGCAAGTGCACTTTGGGATTTTCTACACTATTCTGACTGTGGTATATTTTTAGTGACAACTATTTATTCATTAATTAGTTATAAGAATTGCTTATTTTTAGAACTTCATTTCATAGATGGGGCAGCTCAGTCATCTGGCTCCACGGGCTTTGGTAGCAGCCGCCTTCCAGGATGGGGGCTAGGAAGGAAGGCTGAATTTTTCCACTGTCATGCTTCTGTTGCCTTTTCAGTAATTTGCAGTACTAGCGATCGAGAGTCGCCTTCTTGAGAACCTTGTCACTGAACAATCAGAGAGAAACCTTTGGCTCCCTTTGTGTTGTGCGGATGGGTCGCTCGTGTCTCCTTCATGAAAGAGACTCGGCGATGGGCTCCAGACGCTGTGTCGCAGTGCGCCCATGTGGACCGCCGAAGCTCCCGCTGCAAACTCGTTATTATTTTTTTATTCTGTGTTTCTGGGTCTTGTTTCGTACATAACCACTTACCTCTTTCTCCGTGCTCCCTTTCTTCAAAATTAGAAGTCATTTACAGGGCTTTTTTTCCTTTGTATCATTTGAAGTCATTATTATAGTTGGGACTAAATTGTATGTTCATGGTCTGGTTTATCATTTGTTCAATAAAATTTTAATTAGTGCCTACAATGTATTGGATTTTGTTCTCCACAGAAAGGGGTGTGAGAGAAAAGAGACACATAGATGGGGAAAGAGAAGAATTAGGAAAAGGGAAGGTACTCCAAGACGAACTAGAAAATCGGGGAAATTTCTCAAAAGGGGTGAAGAGCAGTGAAGACTCCACTCAGGACAGAAAGTGGGGGAAATGAAGCAAAAGGCCTCGGACGATGTAGGGAGTGAACCCCCTAGCTTGTGCCAATTCTTCTGTAGAAGAATCTCTGAAGCAGTGGGAGCCCTGGCTGACAGATAATGAAGTGTTAGTGGTAGCTCCCTACCACTCTTAGGATAGGTCAGTGTTTATAAGTCAGGCACTGTTCTAGGCAGATTACTTGTATGAACTTATATCAGTCTTCATACTATCTCTATGGTGTTGGTATTTAAGATGAAAAAATGAACCAAAAAAACAAAAACAAAAATGTGAGAACCAGAAAAGTGTAGTGGTTTTCTGAAGGTCACTCAGGTAGGAGCTGGAGGAGCCAGGACTTAGATGTGCAGTCAGATTCCAGAGACGATACCGCCCACGGCGCCACTGAATGTGCCGTAGGAAAAGGTCTGGTCCCATGCGAGTTCTGTCGAGGGAGCAGAGTGGATTCATGCTCACTAGCTCCTGAGTGTCCTGATGCCTGCCTCCCTTTCCCATCGGTTCTCGCTGCTTTGAAATTCAAGCTTCATGCTCAGTGTTTGTCAAATGTGTCCAGTATTTCTGCTTTTGCCTCAGGCACTGAGTATAGTCATCCCAGGTCGGGATTTGAGGTTCTCTTCTGAGCCGAGGCAGGTTAGAAGAACAAGCCCAGCAAAGCTCTGGCATTTGGCCTGCAGGTTTGCCTGTACCTAGAAAGAGATTTGAGTGTTATGTGGCATTTGAATACCTTGGATATCTTGTGCCTGGTGGGGTTTTTTTGTTGTTGTTTGAATAGTGATTGCTTCAAAATGACATACAGCCAGCTAGCTCCCCACTAATTTCTAGCTTATCCAGATGTTTCAGAAGTATATTCAACTAAACAAGTAAAACAACTGGCCTAATTTAGGTAATTGCTAATTTATTTCTTTTACTAGGGGGGGGGGGGAGAAGGCTGTGGAAGCCTGACAGTTTCAAATCCATTCCTTCAGTGGAAATATTGTTTCCTATTGTTCCAACCCTCCTGGGAGCGTCCTTTTCCCTAGTTTGTGAACTTCTGGGGAAGGAGCCAGAACTTGGGCAGCACGTCATCCTCAACCTGAGAACTGTTCTTAAGCCCGTGGTGACCAGGCTCTGCAAAACTGAAGGCAAGTCTAGCTTTCCTTCATCTTAATTGCCTTGGTAATGTGGACAGCAATGTCAGGACCTTATTTATCTGGACAGTACCAGCCCAGAAGTGCAACACACACCAGCAGGGCGGCCAGAACTGGACTTCAGAGCTTTCAGCAGTTTCAGCTACAAAAGAGAACAGAGTCAGCACTTGTATACAGGAACTCGGTGAAAACAAAAATAAACTGTCAGAAACAGAACCAGTTGACTCATTGGCAGCAGGCAGTTAGGGGGAGCCAGCGCTGAGAACATGCTGCAGGGCTATCAGCTGAAAGTTTCAGCAGAGACCATCAGCAACAGATTCCTTTTTATCTAATTTTATTTTTAAATTACAGTTTATATTCAATGTTATTTTGTATTAGTCTCAGGTGCACAAATCAGTGGTTAGATATATGCTTTACCAAGTGCCCCCCTCCAATACTTCAGTACCCACCTGGCACCACACACAGTTATTACAACATCATTGACCATATTCCCTAGGCTGCACTTTACACCCCTGTGACTATTGTGTAACTACAGGTCTGTACGTCTCAATCCCTTCACCTTTTTCACCCAGTCCCTCAACACCTCCCTCCCCTCTGGCAACAACCAGTCTGTTCTCTGTGTGTGTGAGTCAGCAACAGATTTCTTAAAAGATGTGCTTTATGTCAAGAGTCTCACTTTGGTCTTTTATACACAAACAAGCACATGGGATTAGTTAACCATCGCTGAGGTCTTTTATTCTTCAGTTTCCAACTTCTCAATGTTCACACATTCTAAATATTTTTCTACAGCTTTTTTGCAAAGACACCAGGGAAGCTTTTCTTTCTCTTGCCACCTTCTATCTAGCCCTGCAGTGAGCTTCTCATTACATCTCTCATCATACTAATTCCAGAAATAACATCTATCTCTCTATCATGCTTTTCATCTGAGGATTCCCGTTGAGTCCTCCAGCATAGAGGGCTGTTCATCAGCCTCACGCCTAGTGCAGCATTCCTCTGCTTTTGGGTCACAAAGGGAAAGTACTAGAAACATGAGTACAGCCCTTGCATTTTTTGAGAGTCATGGGGGAGTACAGGAAGGAGGTAGCAGAGTTGTGCAACCATTTTGGGGGTGATTTTTGACAAAATCAGATACTCCTGTGCCTGGCTCTACAAATAGCAATTCCAGAGTAAAGGAACTGTAGGTCTATATTTCAGAAAAGGGGAAAGATGACTAACTAATTTAACCAACTTATGGTTCTAGACACTACTTGTCACTATATGTGGATGGAGACATCCTTAAGTGAAACAGTGGATTATTACTTAACCTTAAAAAAGGGAGACATTCTGGAATTATTTGACCATGTGGTTGAACCTGGAGGACATATGCTAAATGAAAAAGCCAGTCACAGAAAGACAAACATTGCATGATTCCGCTTACATGAGATACTTAAAATAGTCACATTCATAGATTCAGAGTGGAATGGTGGTTGCCAGGGCCCAGGGGGTGGCGGGAAATGAGCGGTTGCTGCTCAGCGGGCACGTAGTTTCTGTTGTGCAGGACGCATAAGCTGCACCGACTGCTGTATGGCATTGTACCTGTTAACAATATTAATTAACAATATTGTGCTGTGCACTTAAAAATGTGGTAAAAGAAGCCCTGGCTGGTGTAGCTCAGCGGATTGAGCGCAGGCTGCGAACCAAAGTGTCGCAGGTTCAATTCCCAGTCAGGGTACATGCCTGGGTTGCAGGCCATGACCCCCAGCAACCGCACATTGATGTTTCTCTCTCTCTCCCTCCCTTCCTTCTCTACAAATAAATAAAATATTTTTTTAAATGTGGTAAAAGGCTCGACCTCATGTTAAGTGTTTTTACCACATATAGTAATATTTTTAATTTAAAATTTAAAAAGATTTACGAGACAGACTTACTTTAGATGGTTAGTATAAAGTCACATTGTATATACTTGATATACAGAATGGAGGTTGTCTGTTAAGGTTGTAAGGTGTTCATTATACACCTTAAGTAAGGTTGTAAGGCTTCCATTGTAATTGTCCTTGGTACTACCACTGTGCCATCCTAGCTCTCATCCAAGAAGTTGACTATTACCTTTCTGACCTCTCTTAATAGTTGACCTGTTAAGCAACCCCTCTTCTGGCAACTTCCTCTCTGTTTGTTTCTTCTCCCCTTCATGCTCACTGTCACTCGGCCTGCCCTTATTTACTGGGGAACTCCAGGGTTCCCTTCTCAGCCTTCTCACAGATCTATCTACACAGACTCTGCAGACAACCCATGTCTAAAAGTGATGATTTCCAAACCTGTGGACCCAGATTTGTTTCCCTGAGCCTTGGACTTATGTGCCCAGCCACCTTCTTAAAAGTCTTCACTTTTATGTTTCCCAAAGACCCTCAGGCTCACCAAACTCAAAACTAAATTCTCATCTTCTCCTCTCTCTTTCCAATGTTCTTTCCTTCTTGTGTTAACCTCGGTGCCACCATCTACTCAATTGTCCAAGGTAGAAACCTGGGAGTCATTCTAGGTGATTCTTCTTTCTCATCTGTCTGTCTCTTCTACGTACCTACTTCTATTTATTTCCTTCTTATTGCTTTTGTCATTTATTATGTGAATTGCTGCAATTGCCTCCTTTCTCTGACTGTGATCAAGCCCCAGTCTAATCTATCCTTCACACAGTGTCAGCACGCTCATCCTAAAATATAAAATTATTCATGTCAGTTCCCTGACTAAAATTCTGCTATAGCTCTTCAGTGAAATCAAGATAAAAACTCAAAAACCATGCCAAGGAGCTTTGATTTTCATTTTCCGGCTGCAGACTCCTGCCTGCTTCTTCCTTTTCACTTTCTATCATTCCCCAGCTTAAACCCAAAGTTCTATTAATAAGAAATTGGTCATAGTTCTCTATATGCAACATATTCTTACCTCCCTGTACTTATATATGTTTGTTTTTTTTGGGGGGTTGGGTTTTTTTGGGGGGGAGTCTAGAAGGATCAACTTTTCCTCTTCACACCTCAGACCTTTTCTACTTGGCTGCTGTTAATGACTCTTCAAGGCTCAGTTCAGTTGTTGTCTCCTCTGATGGGTTTTTCCTGACCTCCCTGCAAGCTAGATTAGAAACTGAGTATGTGTTTCCCAACCAACTGACACATACTTTCATCCATACACTATCACACTCTCTTGTACTTGCTTATTTGCACATGTATCTTTTCTCCTGACTCTATGTTCCTGAATAGTAGAAACTGACTCTTTTATCTCCATATCCTCAGGGCATAATGCTGCCCAGAACATGGTAATGGTTCAATAAATGTTAAATGAATGAATAAATAAAATCCCAAATGTTTTCCTTTGATCCACATGACCTCCCATTGGGTAAGTATTATTCCAATTTTATAGACGAGGAAACCAAGATCTGCAGAGGTTAAGTAACTTGTTCAGGATCACACAACTAACAAGTCACAAAGTAATGTGGGTCTGTCTGAACCTCATGGAAATTTTGCATGGGGTAGTGGACTAACTTCTATCTACTGACACTCCAGAACAACTTCTGATATAGAAGAGTTTCCAACATAGTTAGGAAAGTGTTAGGAAAGCTTAGGATCAACATAAAGCCAACAGGCAAATCAGCAATAGATCCTAAAGTCCAGTGAAACAGATGAACTTTATGCTGGCCTCTATTTGAGTCCCAGAATTTCTAAAAATGCCTATAAAATCAACCAATGTTAACCAGCCAACCCTTCAGCTAACATTCATTGAAGCACTATTATATGCTTGGCTTTTTGGAGAATATAACACTAGTATTGCCATTTCTTGAAGAAGTCTGCATTGGAATATTTCTCTTCTCCCCTTCTCATTTTTATCTTTCCCTCAGAGGAAATTAAACTTCTTCATAGGTTCTTCTCCCCACTGGGCTTATGGAAAGATGTTGGATCCATCTGTTCACACATGACTGATGACTAATTTTATTGGTCACATGTCCCATTTTAATGGAGGTCGGAGTCACTGTCAAAAACCTGTGCTTCTGTCTGAATACTGCCTGGTTTCTTTTTACATTTCTGGGTCTATATTGCCCTTTCTCCTTATGAGAAAATCAGGTCTTGTCATTCTTTCTCTTCTCTACCACACGCCATCCTGGCCTGGGGTACTGTCCCTACTTGGGTTAGGAAGTCTGGCCAGCTTATGTCTAGGTTCTTGAAATAAACAGTATGTTCTTGCTGTCTTTCTTACTCTCTTTCCTCTGGCACTGGTGGGTATGCTTCAAACTAGACTTTACTCTCATTTAGTGGAAAGACCTCATCTTAGTGGAAAGATCTGAGACATAAAAAAGCAGAGAGTAAGAGACCATATTAAGCCCTTTAAGTTGAATAGTATTCTCTGTATTAATTTATTCACTAAAAATGTTTATTAAGCAATACTATGTGCATCCAGCCCTTGTCTAGTACTATAGCACTGTGATTCAATAACAAACAAAAAAAACAAAAATCTCTGCTGTTATATGGTATGCATTCTAGCTGGAGAGACAAAAAACCTTGGCACAGAGTAAATTATATAGCATGTTAGAAAGAGATAAATGTTAAAGAGGTAAAGATAAAGCAAAGAATGAAGTATGAAATATTGCAGGGAGGGTGTTAAAATTTTAGATAAGCAGTCTAAGAAGACCTCACTGAGAGAGAGAGACTGGGCACACCTAAGGAATCAAGGGAGAGGATTGGGAGTTAATGAACTGAATGAAGTGGCACTTTTTCCCCATTTGCCAGTTAATGGTTATGGAATACACTTCCTTGTTCAGAACTCTAGAAGAGAAAAGAGGTAGCGGATAGACCCAAATCCTAGTCTGTGGTTTCATTGGAAGATAAATTAATATTCATGTAAAGGGAATTTTCTGTCATTGTATGAAAAGTACACACATTAGGGTCTATTGAATTTAAGCAGGGAGAGAGAGAGAGAAAGAGAGAGAGAGAGAGAACCCTCCCTTGGACTCAGGGAGGATTTCTGGTGATCTGATTGGTGTCCTGACAAAAGAACAGAAGTTATGTTGACAGAGGCGGAGGAAGAGGATTGCAGGCAGGATAATGCTGTGAAAGAAGGAGGAAAGCACATGGACGGGGTATAGTCAGAAGACAAGTAGCATAACTGAATAGGAGGGGGACTTCCACATGGAGGAGTGGAAGGAGTGAGTGCCTAAGCCTGGCATAGGATTACTGAGGGATAAAGAATATAAAATGGCTAGACCCTGGAAAGTTTTCACAGTCAGTACAAAGTGATTTCTTTCCATTTCTATTTTGTTTGTAAGGAGAGTCCTTGCATCAATAATCAATTGGAAGAACCTGAAATGTGTGGAGCATCTATCACAAAGCACAGCTTGTAGTGGGTGCTCAGTTAACAATATGAAGACTTCGTTGAAGTGAATTGCTGGTTAGCTAAGCAACCAGCTAAGAAGGAACATGGTAATGGGTTCAACTTTTGAATCCTGAATTATATAGTTCATGCCCACATGGATATGTTAAACTATTAGAGCTAGAAGCGTACTTAGAATATGTATCTCCAACCTCTTATTTTACAAATGAGAAAACCGAGGGCCAGAGAGGTACAAATGATTAGTGCAGCTTAGTTGATAGGGAAAATGGGGCTCTTCTCTCAGATTATATTCCTAAAAGCTCCTTCTGGGGACTTCGTCCCTCAGCCAGATAGTTTGGTGCCCACTGGTACGCTGTCCTGATATGTATTAGTGTTCCTCAAGAGAGTATGCCATGGGACTCATGCCTCCTGTGATCCACTGTGAAAAAGCAGTTTCTGTCAAGTTGACTCAAGAGATGCTATCTTCCATATTATCATCTAGGAGAGTTAAAATGCACACTAGAAAAATATATTGGAAATTCTCTTTTTGTCTACTGAGGCATTTTGTTTGCACATATATATTACATTCCTACAAAAAGAATCTCAGGCTTTTTCCTCCTGTGTGTTTTTGTCTTGCTTCTTCATGGTGCATGATGGCTGCTGAGGTTGTCGCTATAATGAAACCAAGTAGAACCTGGCATTTGGCTGTCTGAACAGCCTCAGCCAGGACATTCATGTGCACCATTATGGTGCCACAAAAAGATGGCAGAAAGAGAACCTGAAAATTCTTATAGCAAATAAACTTGTTTAATTTTTCTGCAACATTTCACCAAACATATTTCACCATGTCTTTTGTTTTGGTTTGGTTTTTTTCCACCATTAAGCACCTATAATCCTACGGAACTGCCCCTAGAAACCATGAGCAATCAGTCCTCAGCACTAGTTGGTCTCTTGTTAAAAGGAGAGGAAGGTGGATAAATCAGAGAAGTTTCAGAGGAAAGCCTTAAAAATAATCAAGGAACATAAGAGAGTTGAGGAAAAGCCATTGCTGCTCCTTCTGTTTTCTGTCTTCTGCCTGTCTTCCCGCCTACATTCTTTCCTTCGAAAAATAACCTGTGAGTGTGCCCTATTGGCAGGCCACCTCGCCTATATTGTCTTGGTTGTTTCTAACAACCCTATGGCAAGGTCCAAATGAGGAAACCGAGTCCAGAAATAGTAGGCAACTTGCCCAAGGAAATTAGTAGCGAAGCCCAGACTCAAACCAGTGTTTAATTAAAGCTAGTGTAAAGCTAGTGTTTTTGACTTTTGTGCAATTTTCCCCGGGTTATTTCTTCTTATCCCTTTCCCTGTGCCTTCTCTCCCTTGCAGTACCAACCACACAAGGTATAAATGTTAAAACCAATATCCTAGTAAGTTAAGGGAGATGCTAGACTCTGAAGGAGATGCAACAAGAAGGCTCCTACATCTCCCATGCCTCTTAGGTATTTAATTTAGCATGTAATTTAGTTTTCTTTAACTAGATCACAGGATTCTCCAGGGCAGGATTTGTTATCTGTATCTGAAAGTCCTCATCCCATGCTGTCTATGCTTGCCTTTTACTCGAAAGGTAAAGATGATAAAGTTGAAACGTATTCATTGACATCATACCCCTTTTCAGCTGGACCCTGCATGTTATCGTAGGAGGTAACTGCATCAAAGGAGAACTGTTTCCTTTGTGGCAGTGGGAGGGGATTTGAAATTCTAGTAATCCTTAGAGCAAATGACAGTCTTTCTCTTAGGCCTTTCCCACCTGCTGCCTGGTCTTCTCCAAATGTCTGGATGGCTGTTTAGCTATTGATGAACATGCTTCTCTGTCTTACAGGATTATAGACTCTGGGAGGCTGAGGCCTGTGTCTCACCCGTCTTCCTCCTAGCACTCAGCCCTGGGCCCGGCCTGGAATAGATTCTCAACTGTTGGTTGAGCTCTTTCTGAAGCTGTGCTATAGAATTGAGCATTATGATAAACTAGATAGAGCTAAGGTTTATACTACTTCCTCTGTATGCTCCCATGTAATTTGGCATGTCAAAATTTTGATACGCCTAGTTTGTTATTGTTCCAGTAATTTAACTGAGGTGCATATAAAGTAACAGTCCAAATGTGCCCAACAGCAGACAGGCCCAGCCATGCCTAACCAATGAAATTTCAGCCTTTTTAATCCACATCAAACAAACAGCCCTTAAGATATCTGAACCAATGCTCCTTGACTTTTCAAGCTCAAAGTCAGCCTGCTGCCAGTGTTCTTTCATCCAACCCAAACCAATTGTATAGAAGCAAAGCTGCAGGATTCATCGTTGCCTAGCATCAACCCAAAGTGTGGAACCTTACTTATCAGTTCCAGGATTCGGCCTCTGGCTATTCGAGGTGAGAGGCTTATTATTGTACCTGCAGAACTTTTTTCCTAGGTGGTGAGGTTCTTTTCTGAGGACATTCATTTAATTTTCCTTTTGAGTGAGTGAGAACCTCTCTCCAATACTAGCCAGGCAGCCCCCCCCCACCATTCTACTCTACCTTTTTTGCATCCTCCCTCCTCTCAAGGCTGACGAGTGGGCAGCCTTCTTCAGCATGATGGCCAGGGAGGGGGAAATGGAGGGAGGAACACATGACTTCAGTTTTTTAATTTTTAACTTCAAGATCACATACATTACAGGTTTATAACTGTCAGAAGTCATGTTGTAACCCATACCTAGTAATATCTCATTAATAATGCCAGGTAATGAGAAGGGAAGTAGAAAGGCAACATGGTATATAGGAGAGCAGTTGACTTATGAGCTTTAAAAAGACCTATGTTTAAATATAAGTTCTCTTGCTTACTGGTTATGGGACCTTGAACACAGTCACTTAAGTTCTCCAAAGCTCACACACTTTTGTTCTCTAAAGCTTGCTTTCCTCTTCCATGAAATAGAGATAACAATTATATTAGTTTTCTATTGCTGCATCATAAATTCCCATAAACCTGGTGGCTTTCACAGTGCGTGTTTATTATCTCACAGTATTTGGAGGGCAGGAGTTCAGGCATGTCTGTAACTGGCTGTTCTACTTAGGGTCTCACAAGGTTACATTCAAAGGGTAGCTCACGCTGTGTTCCCATCTGGAGGCGTGTGTGAGGAAGACTTCACTTCCAAGCAGAATTCACTTGCTTGTGGCTATTTGACTGTGGGTTTTGGCTAGAGGCTACCTTCAGCTTTTAAAGGGCCCATTGAGTTCCTGGCCACGCGGCCCTTTCCACGTGCAGTAGACAACATGGCTGTTTGTTTCTTCAAGGCCAGTAGGAGAATCTCTTAGGAAATTTTATGAAATCACGTAATCATGGGAGTAATAATCACATCACCTTTGCTATTAGCATAACCTAATCAAGGGAGTGACATCCTGTCATCTTTGCCCTATTCTGTTGGTTAGGAGCAAGTCACAAGGGAAGAGATGACACGAGGTAGCAGTAACTCAGTGGGGGTCACCTTAGGATGTATTCACCATAATAATGTCTACCACATCTGTTACAGTGAGGATTCCATGAGATAATCTATGTAAAACATATGAAAAAAATATTAAGACCTTCCTTCCTGTCTGGAAGACACACTGAGGCAGGTGCTCTGAGAATGTTAAGAAAAGGCAAAGACAATGGCTAGAGCTAGAGGAAGAAAAATGTGTAATAAATGAAGAACTCAACAAGGAGAGGGCAGATGGCTCTGTTCATGAGCACGTCATTAGAAACCTTACGAATGCATATATCTGTTTGGATCTCTTCTTTGTAAATTCAGGAAGAGGTACTTCTGGTCATTAACCTCCTATAATTTACTGCTATAACAGGTTCTTGTTTTTTTTGTTCTATGTAGCAGCTATTGCAAACTGCTCCCCTGTTTATTAGTGAGCTGTGTCTGGGGACGGGGGGAAGGGGGTGGGTAAAAAGAAAATAAAAAGCTTTCAGTCTCTTAATTTGTTAAGTTAAACAAATTTCTGAGGTGAAACGATACTTTTGAGTTTCTTTAAATCATTTGTTTCAAATATATGTCTTTCTTTTTATTCTTCCCCACATTCCTCAAGTAGGTCTAAACATTTATTTGTATAGAACTTGCCTTGCAGGAAAATTCAAGTGAATCAGGCAAACCAGTGAACTGGAGGGCAGAACTGTTGAGAAAGGTCAGGGAAGGGGACTGTTGATGTCATTCCTCCTACCTGGAGGCCTAATTCAGTATGAAGTGAGGGGAAAAAATGAAAAATTAAGGCTTGAGTGGGGGAGGGGAAGGAGCAAGAGGAGGAGGAGGAGGAGGAAATTGTTTATTTTTGTGAAGAAATCAGTACCAAGAATTTGAACTTTAAAAAAGTATGATTATTTTCCAGACTTAGAGCTAAATATTTTTAGAAAATAGCCTTTATATATTTCTTAAAGAAAATTATTTGCATATCCCCAATGTGAGAAAATTTAGAATTACTTTTGTCTCCAGGGGCAGAGTTGAAGGTCCTTCATTGTGCGATGAGGCTTTTCAATTGATTGGCGATATAATTGATAGTACTTTTGTTATAACATATGCCATACTGAGCTTGAACAATAAGTTAGGTGGCCAGGGGTGCATGCCACATGGAAAGAACTCTGAAACCTGTAAGCCCAGGATCAAGCCCCAACTCTATCAGAAGCAAGTTCTGTGACCCTGGGCAGTTTTTAAAACAGTGAGCCTCTGTTTCCTCATTTTTTAAATGAGGATTTTGAAATGAAATATTGGTTGTTAGTAACATCACAAAGAAATTACATGCATCAGAGTTCCTTGCACATGGCAATCATTGAAATATATGAGAATACGTGGAAAATGAATATGTAAGCAAATAAATATGCATTTTGGCAAATAAATTCTAGATTTGCAAAGCTAGTCTAACCCTTCTTAAATATGTTCAAAGTTGTAATATTATATATAAGTGTCATGGGAAAAACTTATAATCAAAGAGTGCATGTAGTAATTTACTGAGAATAATTAGGTTCTTAATCAAGAGAGAATCACACAGCCTCTCAGATCAAGAAGGCGTATTTGTGGTCATCTGATTAGAGCCCTTCATTTACTGATGAGGATAAGGTCTCAGCTTAAAGAGGTTAGGTGACTCACTCAAGGTCGTACACTGAATGGCAGAGATGGAATTAAAAGCCAGGACCTTGCCCTTCTGGCCAGGTGGCCCCTGCCCCATTCAGGCATAGTGTGCATATGAGTGAGTCCCAGAAAAGAAAGGTGAACATAGGTACTGATTTTCACATTCAGAAGAGTGAGTTTTTTTCAGATAAGAGAATGTTACATCTTTGAGCGATGACTTTGGTTATTTAGTTTCATTTGTATGGAACTACAACCTTGAATTGCCAAAAACATCACAAATTCTACCTGGATGATTCCAGATTCTGAAGAGAGAGACATATATTTTCTAAGCTGAACTTTGTTTAAAAAACACCTGCACATACATTTCTTTTTGACAAGTGAGCACATAAAAATGGTGTTTCACAGGACTCAGGCCTGGATCCACTTCTAGTTAAGATTGTCACCAGTGACTGGGATGCTACAATAGCATACTCATGAAGTTCACAGACGAGACTGAATTTAAAGTGGAGGCTAAGGTCTTGGGGGATGTAATTAGAATTGGAAATAACCTCAACAAATTGGACGAGTAATCAGAAACTAACAGGATGAAGTTCAGTAAAGACAAGGGCAAAAGGAAGTTGAGAACTTGGAGAAAATAAAGACAAGAAAAGCCTGAGACATGGAAATGGCAGGTCAGGCTGAGAACTGCCAACAGAATGTGAGTCACAGTGGACTTCAAAGTAAACACGAGGCAGTCACATAGAAGAGGAAGCCCTTTGCAACAATGCAAGTCCAAGTGTATGTATTTGGGGCCCTAAATTTTATGGTGAGGAGAACTAAAGTCTTTACAGAAAGTTTACCCCTTAAGTGGTTTACTTACAATAGAATTATGTCCACCAAAAAAGTAATGTGGTATAAGGGATGGTAGTTAATATTGCTCGGAAATTTTTAAAGCTTCCCATTAAAACTAACCTCATTGTCTTCTGGTTGGCCAAGTAGGTATTGTATCTAGTGTGGTCCTCACCTACTGGTAGGCCCATTCTCAGTCCATATTTAGTTTCTGGAGGTACGGGGCAACCTGGCCATTTCTTGGTCCTAAGCTCCTCATCCTTAACAGATAACTCAAGATTGTCCAGAAGTATTACCAGTCTTTAAAATCAGCATGCCACTGAGATGCTTGAACATTTTTTCCACATCCAAAATTCTGTAATGTCTAATTACTTCTTTATAAAGGTGTAATAGAGGAGTATAGGCCATGAGGCAAATTCGTAAAAACCATAACATAGTGAGGGAGCATGAGCTAGATGTCAAGCCAGGACCCAACACAGCAGTTATGGAGAGTAACAGAGAGAAGGTAGGATTAACAGCAGGACAAGAGACAAGAAAGGAGGAGGGGTTTTGTCTATGATTCTTTGATGTTCTACTTCTATACAAAATCCTGAACTGAGAACCTAAAAAAAACCAAAACAGAACAAAACAACAACAAACAAACTAAGCCAACAACTAGAACAGGAACAGAATCACAGAAATGGAGACCATGTGGAGGATTATTAGTGGGGAGAGTGAGGGGGATGAATGGGGGAAAAGGTACAGGGAATAAGAAGCATAATTAGTAGGTACAAAATAGATGGTGGGAAGTTAAGAATAGTTTAGGAAATGGAGAGGCCAAAGAACTTATATGTACAACCCATGGACATGAACTAAGGGGGTGGGGAACGCTGGTGGTAGGGGCATGGGGGGAATAAAGGAGAGAAAAAATGGGACAACTGTAATAACATAATCAATAAAATATATGTTTTTTAAAAAGTCCTGAATTTACACAGGTTATCTCATTTAATATTCAGACCTAAACATAAATACAGTCATCCATATTTTTTGGACAGGAAGACTGAGGGAAGGGACAGGATGGTTGCTCATCTAAGGGTACCCTGAGTGGAAGAACTAGCATTTGAGCCAGGTTTGTGTGACTTCAACTCAAGTCATTGGCCTCCAAAAATATAAGAGGAGCAGAAATTGAAGGATAAGAGGTGGGGAATGTGTAGAAAAGGACATAGGTAATTTAAGAAGTAATAGGGAGAGAAAGATGAAGGCAGGAGATGAGGAGAGGCAGGATAAAAGGAAAGGGAGGAAGGGACAAAGACAGGGAGCAGTCGGTGAGGAAGCGGAAACAAATGACTGCAGTAAAACGAACGAAAGCAATGGTGAAGCCCCAGCAGAGGGCACGGCATGCTTCTGACAAGAGCGTCCTGAATGTTGACGGAGACATCTTTCTTCCAAGACATACTGTACTTTTCCTGTCTTCCTGGAGTACTGGGTCTCCTTGAGAATTGCAGAATCCACAGAAGTGAGTAAAAGGGCAGTAAATAGAGCGCATGTGGGAACTTTAAAGAAAATGGGAGATTGAACATTGAGAAGTGACCCATTAGCGGTCTTCAGGTATGAAAAGGCTATTAACACTGACTGCGGAAAATGGCAGAATTTATCTGATAGCAGAGCACACCTCCTCAGTGTCTGAACACTGTGACAGCTTTTACTGCCTCTACCGCTGCAGAATCCTTTCATTTTTATGATCTGTCCGAGGCATTAGCTGGCACTGGGGTTTGCTGCTGACTGGTTGCCACAGTGTATGAATCAAGAAGCATTGTTCCTGAAATTTTGCTGGGACATTTAGTAGGATAGGCATGGTCAGAACCAGACTGTCTTCCCTGGAAAGCACATGGCTTTGGGGAGACAACTGAGTTTCAGTCTTGACACTGCAAATTCTTGGCCTGATGACCTTGGGCAAGTTACTCAGTTTTCCTGAACATCATTCCCTCCTCAGTATAATGGAGAAAATAAAACTTACCTCACTGTGTATATAGACCTTCAGGGCTTGGGAGATGGGAGATAGTCCATAAATGTTAACTTTCATTTCCTTTTCCTTTCCATGGGGTACAAACAAGTGAAGGGCATGTTTCATCTTCACCATGGGCTGTCATCAGTACAGGTGCCAAGGGTAGAGTAGTTAGGGTAAGGAAGCAATAGCGCCCTATGTCCAGAAAATTCAGACCCATTTCCATTTCACAGCCAGGGATAGGATGGGACTTGTACTAAGGTCGCTAGGAGCACACAGTTCTCTGAGTGTGATGACTTGCTAAAAGATCCCTCCATCCACATTTGCCAAGTGGTTCTTCAATGTTAAAGGCTGACATCTGTGCTCTGATTCTTACATTATTAAGACAGACCATTTTGAAATGAGAGTTCAAGTGCCCTCCTATAAACGGAGATGGAGTTCTACACTCTGGAGATATGTTTAACTTGCAAATTAAAAAGACCATTTCTTGTGTTTTTGACTGAGAGCCAAATTGAAAACTACAAACTCCAATTCTGACTCTTTAGAAGGAAAGCATGGCTTTTCCCCAGATGTTACTTTTCCCTAGATGGGTGGTTGGTACCCAGTGATTGCCTCTGCCAATAACCTCCTTCTGCCTGTGTGTACTTGTTCATGCACATCATTCAGCATGCCCTTAAGCATGCTATGGACATATCTTGGTCTGGGTTTACTCCTTGCAAGAAAAAATTCAGAGTTTTTTAAGTATATTATTGTCATGTCCAAGTATTGCAGTATACCTTGGACTAGTCTCTTACAAGGTTTTTTTAGTTACCTTGTAAACCATAATGTAGAAAACAAGGTCAAGGGTGATGTCCTTGTCTGGGAGATTATATCTTCTGTATGTAAAGCCATTGGCAATGGGCTTTTGCTCAGTTTGCTTAAGCAGATCTTGTTTGTCTCTTTGTTTTCTTTTATATTATCTTTGGCTCCAGTCAGGGAGTGCATAATTTTCACCATCTGGGACAGTGGAAAGATGACAGCAGGTCTTTCTGAAGAGTAGAAACGTTCCTTTCCACTTCAGTGGGAAATCTAATCTTGTGTCTTTTAAATCCCCTTTGCCAGTCAGACCTGCAACACTTACTTACAGGTCAGTGACATCATTTTGGCCTAGACTTTTAACCAAGCTCTGTTTGAGTTATTGAAACAATTTACTGATGCAGCATAGACTTGACTTATTAGGTACACAAAATAGAAGGTAAAAGGAAAAGAGTGTCAAAATAGTTGGTGGGCCATATGAATAGGCACCTTAATATGTACAGCTTCTATGCATACAGCACAGGTCCAATGTCCTGAACAGTGAAGAAGACCTTTTCCTCAGGGTCCTGTTTGCACCTAGGTGATGAAGGATGATGATCTGTTAGCTTAGGTAAGACTCTGTGCTGTGATTACTGTCCTCATTTTGAGAAAGTGCTGACTAAACCATGAAGTATTTCTTTGCATTCTGAAAATGCAAAATGTGTGGAAATTCTGAGATTTTCTCTTACTGGTAGATATCAAAACTTTACTGGAGATAGAGCATCTTATATATTTACTGAAGTTTTTCTTCAGAAAATGTACACAGTACACAATTAGTTTATTATTGTCCATTTCTGTACTCATAGTTTTAACCTCCTCAAAATGGGCCATGAGTTATGACTAAAAACATACAAAGAGGAGCAGTGAGCTTCCTCCAGGTTTTTAACTTAAATATCAATTGCTTGAGGAAGCCTTCCCTGTCCCTCAAGTCTAAGTTAGCTCCTCTTGACCTTACTCTGCCACCTTGCCCTTCCTTCTTAGCCTTCCAAACACATTAATTCCATCAGCAAATTCCATCATCTGTACCTTCCAAATATATCCCAAAACTAAACAATTCATGATTCCTCCGTTGCCACTGTGATGGACAAAGTCCCCGCCCTCTTCTCACTCACCTTCTGCATCAGCTCTCACTCCCCACAGGCAAGTCTTCATGTAGCTGCCGCGGCGCTGCTTTCAAAACGTAACAGGTCATGGCAGTTACTTACTCAAAACCCCATAATGGCTTCCCAGCAAACACAAATGATTCAAAGCCTTCCCAAATGGTGTGTCTCCTCCCACCTCCTCCACACTCGTTTCCTGCCACTGTTCTCTCGGATTCCCAACTCCAGCCGAGCTGGCTGACCTGCTATTCCTCACACACTCCAAGGAAGGTCCCATTGCAAGATCTTTGCCTTTGCAGCGCCTTCTGCCTGAAACCCTCCTCCTTCAGATATTCGCATCACACACCATCTTTCCCCCCATGATTAATTTTCTAAACAGCAGCTTTTTCTAGCTGACATTTTAACATATTTCTGCTTATTCATGTTCTCCCTCACTGGACTGTGAACTTCTGGAGGTCAGGGACCGGATTGTTCTTCTCAATCTCTAACACCCAGAAAAGTGCCTTTGTCATAATGAGTGTATAATAATATTTGTTGAGCGAATCATGAGTGGATTAAAGAACAAAACTTGTATTCTAATTGTAGGTATCAGTACATGAAAGTTCTTCCTGAGCTTATATCTCTACCATAAAATGCCAAGGATGTAAAATACCTTTTCCAGCATAAGGTGCAGGAACTCAAGCACGTACCCATTTCCTCACTACGGCTAAGTGCCTAAATGAAGCAGAATATCTTGCTTAAAGCAGACAAATGGCTAGATTCAGGCACCAAGTATAGATCCCAGGTTTACAGATTTGCTAATCCTTCTGTGCTCACAGTCAGCCTTTTGATTACCACTTACATCTGTTGTTTCCACCAGACCCTGAATATCTGTTGGTTCCAATCAGAAAATTATCTTTGCAGAAAAGCAGCAGGAGGGGGTATAATTCCAGATACGTGATGCTTTTCTATCTTCTGTTCCTCCCTGAACCAATAAGTGTCTGGGAAAGTGCTGGCAGGGCAGTGAGGAGGAGAAATGAAATAGGTAACTGTTCTTTACCTGGAGGGAACTCTTAAACAGGGTCTTTTGAGTTCCCCTCTTTATAGAAAAGAGGAAAAAATGTGAACAGCCCTCTCCCCATTCCTAATCCCTCTTTAGAGCTCCTGACTTTGTTTCAGCATCTTATTCTTCTCACTGTGAAGACAAATTGCCCCATTCTGTAATTCTTCTAAACCTCCTTTCAGCATTAACATCCCATCAGATCCCGACACAGGTGCTCACGCTAAGTAAAACAGTCGGCGCCCTACCTTCCTGGGCCTCTCTCGATCGAATCTGTCACTTCCTGGTAAGGGCCAATGCCATAGTAGTTTTCAGGGATTGGTATTCAGCAGTGAGTTATTGGCTAAAAGATGGGACAGAAGGAGGCCAAAGGAGCATCATTTAAAGGTTTTTGCCCCTCTCTTGCTGAAGTTTTTCATAACTTCCCAATAACATTCATGTGTGGAGTGGACTATACTGTTAGTATTCACAGAACTCAGGGAAAAATCAAGGGGTATATACATGAGTACAGATAGTAGGATTCTCAGAAGTTACAGAAGTAATGCACGATCATGGGAAACAATGAAACAAGATAACTAACTTTCCCCTGTGCCTCACATACTGTCCCCAGCCATGCCGAGTATGGCAGAGACTGTAGCTGTTTACCAAAATGTGTTTAGTCCTCTTCCTGGGTAGACAGCTGGGCTCCATTTCCAACTTCTCTTACAATTAGGCTCAGCCAGTAAAATGTGAGCAGAAGTGATGGGTGTCCTTTCCAGGCCGGGCCCATAAAACCCTGCACAGAAGCTCCAATGTGGTCCTTTTGTCTCTGGGTAGCGGGAGCAGAGACACCTCCGTGGGGCCCTTGAAAGACTCATGTTGGTGATAGCAGATTCTCCGTTGTCCTGGCTCCTCCAATGACTGCATGGGGGAGGCTGCCCTGCCAATCCCAGTACAGTTACATGGATCGGTAATGAAATGGTGTTGGAATTATAGTACATTTTACAGACTATCGGAAGCCGCAGGTAGCCTACTGTATTAATACACCAGATGTTATAGGTTGTTTTTCTATATGTATATTTCTTTTTTCTCCATTTGATTATGTGCATCTTGAAAACAGAATCTGTGTCCATGCCCTCTGTAGCCCCTGCAGGCCTCACACTGAGCCTGGCACAGGACACATGAGTAGTTACTGGTCAGAGAATTTATTTCTACCTCTTATTCTAGGATAAGTTAAAACATAAGTTGGGAACATGGCCAAATCATATGGGTTTTTCATTTTGCTTTGAAATCCATCTTGAGTAAGAACGATCTCTTATGCATGTATAGCAGCTCAGAACTGACATGGTCAGCGAAGTGTGACATGCACTTTTTGTTATCCATAAATGGATTATCTGCTGTGACCCACTCTTCCATCATTTTGGCACTCGGCTCTTATCAACAGCTGTGCGGTAGGCACTGGGAAGGGCCCGGAGCCAAGGGAGAATGAGAAACAGGTGGGGGTGGGTGCTTGCATCACTGACTGGGTATGAGTGGTGAATACATTCTGCAGGCAAAAATGTTGATTATCTTTTTATTATTGTATGCATCTTTCTTATTATCTCAGGCATAATTAAGAGTTGATAGTAGGAATATTTAAGTTAATGCTAGGTAGGGTACCAAGTAAACCCCCATTGTAGGGAAAAAACTGGGACTTTTTCAGAGCAGGAATTTATCAGTTTGGCATCAGATCTCTTTAAGGGAACAAAAGGCATTTTATTTCCACCGTTAGCTATAGGCCAGGCAGGTGGTACATGATAAATATTAAAATCCTCATTGTAGATGGCTTTACCCTGTGGTCCTTGATTACTCAAAAGACAAAGAAACAAAAAAACACTGACAGTGATTGTTTTTCAATATAAGAATCAATTTTTCTTTTTTAATGCTTTTTAATTGAATTTATTGGGATGACACTGGCTAATAAAATTATATGCTTCAGCTGTACAATTCTGCAGCACATCACCTGTATATTGCATTGTGTGTTTTCCACCCCGATCTCCTTCCAGCACCATTCATCCCCCCTTTGCCGTCTTCTGTCTCCCCCCACCCTCCCTTCCCTCTGGCAGTCACTCTACTGTTATGTGTTCATGAGCCTTTCTTGTTTTTCTTTGCTTAATTCTTTTACCCTTCTCACCCAGCCCCCAATTCCCTCCCCTCTGACAGCTGTCAGTCTGTCCTCTGTATCCATGAGTCTATCTCCGCTTTGTTAGTTTATTTTGTTCATTAGATTCCACATATATGTGAAATCATATGGTACTTGTCTTTCTCTGACTGGCTTATTGCAGTTAGCACAATACTTATCAGGTTCATCCATGCTATCACATGAAAGTACAATTTCCTTCTTTTTTATGGATGAGTAGTATTCTATTGTGTAAATGTAGTACAGCTTTGTTATCTACTCACCTACTGGTGAGTACTTGGGCTGTTTCCAAATCTTGGCTGTTATAAATAACATTGTGATGAACATAGGTGTGTGTATTCCTTTCGAGTTAGTGTGTTGGGCTTCTTCGGATATATTCCCAGCAGTGGAATTGCTGTGTCGTAAGACAGTTCCATTTTTACTTTTTTGAGGAAATTCCATACTGTTTTTCACAGCGACTGCACCAATCTGCATTCCCACTAACAGTGCACAAGGGTTCCCTTTTCTCCACATCCTCTCCAACACTTGTTGTGTGTGGCCACTCTGACAGGTGTCAGATGGTATCTCATTGTGGTTTTAATTTGCATTTCTATGATGATTACTGATGTTGAGCATTCTTTCATGTGTCTCTTGGCCATCTGTATGTCCTCTTTGGAGAAGTTCTATTCAGGTCCTTTGCCCATTTCTTAATTGGATTGTTTGTTTATTTTGATGTTGAGTTTTATAAGTTCCTTATAAATTTTGGATATTAAGCCCTTATGAGATGTATCTGCAAATATATTCTCCCATTCTATGGGTTCTCTTTTTATTTTGTTCATGGTTTCCTTTGCTGTGCCAAAACTTTTTAGTTTGATGTAGTCCCATTTTATTTTCTCTTTTGTTTTCCTTGCCTGAGGAGATATATCAGAAAAAAATATTGCTACAAGAAATATCCAAGATTTTACTGCCTCGGTTTTCCTCTAGGATTTTTGTGGTTTCAAGTTTAACATTTAAATCTTTAATCCATTTTGAGTTTCTTCTTGTGTGTGGTGAAAGGAGGTGATCTAGTTTCATTTTTTTTGCATATATCTGTCCAGTTTTCCCAACACCATTTATTGACTAGACTGTCTTTACCCCATTGCATGTTTTTGCCCCCTTTGTCAAATGTTAATTGACTCTAAAGGTGTGGGTTTATTTCTGGACTCTCTGTTCTGTTCTGTTGATCTATATGTCTGTTTTCATGCCGGTACAAAAAACCCCTCCAGCCTTCATCCTCAAAAAACCCCTCCAGCCTTCATCCTCAGTTGTAGGGACCAGAGTCCTCATGAAGCTCGTACTAGCACTCCCTCCTGCTCTGCTCCCTGCCTCTGAAGAACCACTGTTGAAAACTGATGGTTTAAACCAGCGCTTCTCAAACTTTGGCATATGTCAGGCTTGTTAAAATCCAGATTTCTGGGTTCTACCCCCATATTGCTGATGCAGTAGATCTGGAGTGAAGCCTGAGAATGTGCATTTCTCACAAGTCCCCCAGTGATGCTGATGCTGCTGGTCTTAGGACCACACTGCGAGTGCCCATGGTCTAAACCCCCAGAGCCACACTCCACGTTAATGAAAGAATCTACAAACATGCACAAGTGTGACGGCCTAACAAGGTGAAGGACCCCTGCCACTGAGATTTCCCCTTCTTGTAAAGCCAGACTGAAGCTGTTTCTCAAGAGTGGAGTGGCTGGTGTGTCTCAGTGGATTGAGTACCAGCCTGCAAAGTGACAGGTCGCTGGTGTGATTCCCAGTCAAGGCCCATGACTGGGTTTCAGGTCAGGTCCCCAGTTGGGGCCATGCAGCCGAACGATGTTTCTCTGTCTCTCTTTCTCCCTCCCTTCCCTTCTCTCTAAAAATAAATAAAATCTTAAAAAAAAAAGAGTGGAGTTGCTCAGAACAATTCAGTGAAGTGTCACCTAACACCATTGTCTCACACTCTGTCTTTTGTGTCTCCAAAGTTGTTACCTCATTTCCCCATTAGGTGAAGAGGTTGCTGTAGATGAACAGTCCTCAATCCTGCTGCTCATTAGAATCACCAAATAAATACCTCTAATTCTGTTGTTTATGCTACATTCTGCTTAGATTCCAAGTAACTGGTCTGGGACGGGGCCCAGGGTTCAGCATTTTAGGAGCTTTATAGGTGATTCTAGTCCAGAGCACAGCTGAAAAACCATCGAGGCTCTCCAGGTCACTTCCACACCTGAGAGCCTGTCAGACCACCCCTGATCCCAGGGAAATCCCATCGTGTCTGCTGCTCCTCTGCCCGCTGCCCAGGCTCCTGCCTCTGACCGTCAAGTCTCACTTGACTCTTTGCCCTGACCCCTCACTTACTTCTCTCTGTGCACATTGTATTGTTTACCATGTGGCACAAAGGCACTTCATACCTCATTAACTTCCTCTGCTTAATTAGGCAGAGGACGGGTCCCAAACAACTGCAGAATACATGGAAATTCACTGATAAAAACACAAACAACAAATTAGGAGTGCTTTTAGAACCCACAGAAAATGTTGACTGTGGAAGCAGAGAACATACCCATTCCTGGACTTTGAGGTAAAGTCACACAGGAGCTGGAACAGCACAGATTTCAGGTAATACTGGCTCCAGGCGATTTATTCTCCTAGGCTGGCCCCGCCCCATTTTGTTGCGATGCCTACAGATTGCACACTCAGTTCATATTTATAACAAGTAACTCAGGTGACAGGACTTCTCCACTCCCTGAATAATGTTTTATCCTGTAAAACGCCAAGTGGACTAGGACGCTGAGGCGGTGGTGCGGACACTTGGGCTCCCCCAGGCACTTCCACAGCAGCCGTGAGAAAGTGGGAGTGCAGGAGGTGGCTCTGCTTGGTAGGAATTCGGGTGTTGCTTTGGTTTTCTACTTCGTTTATCTTAGTGGGTTCACATTTGTCATTTCCAAGTGTTAGTGGGGCGTAACCTAACTTCACTTGAATTTTGTTGTGACCCTTTGTAACTAGAACTGGAAGCACTGGAAACTTCCATACCTTCTTTCCTGAGCTGCACTTGAAGCTTTCGTTGGTGGATCCTTTTTACTTCATGCTCAATAAGGTTTTAGTTAGTTTCTTATTTTTTCAATACAATTATTTCAGTTCAGCTGAGGAGCAATCTAGTTAAGGTGAAGGGCACTGTGGAAATTTAGTATCAATTTAATTCTGCCATGTGTCTGCAGAGGGGTCCCAGGCTGAGGACTTGTGCTTTTCTGCTAATTAATTCTCCACGTCAGGCATCTGGAAACCCGCCTCTTTGGCCTCATCTGAGTTGACTAATTAATTAAGCTGTATTTGTAAACAGACATTTTTCCCTCCAGCACTTTTTTCATCATCTGTTTCTTTAGCCACAAGCTGGTGACCCTGTTTAATGGTAAACTACCTGGCCAATAATTTTGCTCTCCTGCAGGCTGAGAAGTTTCCATTTGGAGGCTTTCCAGCATCATACAAGAAGCCCAGGCTTAAGAAAGAGGCAGATAAGGATTTGAATCCAATTTAGCCATTTAATAATGTGACCATAAGCAAATTAACTCACATCTCAGAATGCCATTCCCCATTTTCCCCCCTGCAAAACCTACCACTTAGCCCAGAGTGTAGCCCATCGGCAGTATAAATAACACTAAATAAAGAGATACCCCTATATACTGGGTATCTTTTGCTGAATGGGAGCATTTATACTACCTTGCCTTTGTGCAGGGAGTAGATACAACACTTCCTTTTTCAAGATACAACCACATACATTATCACATCAGTCGTTCATGAACCCCAATGGGGAGTTTGGTGAATGTTGTTACCCTCATAACTTACAGATAGAGAATCAGGCTCATCGGGGTTAAAGAATATGGTCCAGGCTGATTTGAGGCAGGGCCTGACCCGGTCTTCACACTCTCGACTTAGTGCTCTTGTTCTGAGAGCAGCTGTTCCCCTGACCTGTAATGGATGATGTGCAAATAGATTATAAACACTGAAAAAAAGAAGAGTTACAGGAGATACCCCGAGAGCACCTTAGAAAAGAAAATGATAAGATAAACCACTGAAGCTGAAGGTGTTGAAGTAACTATTAGAGAAACATGATTTGATCCATGGAAACAAGGTGAGGATTTAGCTCCTGAATTTCTATCAAATCCTCCCTCACTGCCCCACCAGCTTTTGTGGGTTCATGGATAAATTGTTAGTAATTGTAATAACCCAAACTAATTAACTAATATCAACAACATTAATATTTATATTTGGACAGTGTGACATATACTTGATTCTCCTATTAGCCCTGTGAGACTAGTAGTTGTAAAATATGCATACATACATACATACATACCTCTCCACTTTGCTGATAAACAAACTCAGATTCTAAGAGGTTAAGTGGTTTGTCACATTCACAGAACTTGTCGGTGCTAAGACTGGGCCTGAAATTCAGAACCTCCAGCTCTATGTTTAGCGCCATTTCAACAGTACTACAATTAAGGACTTACGTCAGCACTGTACTTACTTATCTTAAAGAGCTATGAAGAATGTTGTGCTGTTTTGTCTTCTAATTCTGTCTCCATTTGTCTTGTTGCTTCATCCCTTCTTCCTTGGTTCATCCTGATGTATGTAACCTTTTCCCAAGATGGATATATTTTAGTTTACCTCTACTTAGTGGCTTGAAATCGCTACTGTAATTGTTACTCATAATTCTTTGGGTCAGCAGTTTGAGTTGGGATAAACTGGGTGGTTCTTGGGTTGGTCTCACATGGAGTCACTCATCAGCTGTAGTCACCTCTGCTGAGGGTGGGTAATCCAAAGTGGCCTCACTCCTTGTCTAGCTGTTGGTATTGGCCCTCAGCTGGGCCTCATCTGCACGTTTGCTCATCCTCCAGGAGGATGGCCAAAGTTTTTTCAGAGTTGTTAGCACCATTCTAGGAAGGCAAGGTGCAATGCACTGTCGTTCATCAAGTCTCTACATATGTCACATTTTTTGCTATCCTGTTGGTCAGAGCAAGTCACAGGGCTAAACCCAGAGTCAGAAAAGGGGGGACTACACAAGGGCATGGATACCTGGGTGTGTGATTCATTTTGCACCACTAATATAACCTACTATCAATGGATATAAAAATATCTACCTTATCTACCTTATAAGACTGTTGTGACAATTAAATTTGATAATGCATGTGCATTGCTTACCATGATTCCTGACACCTAGTAAATGCTCAATAAATATTAACTAGTATTATTAATAGAATCACTACTATCTATTATGATCCGCCAGAGCAGGTTCTCCTTTTGAAATGCCATTTACTGATTTGTTTAACATTTACTGAGTGTCCATTGTGGTTCTATTCCCTATGGTAAGCATTAGGGATACAAAAAATAATGTCCAGTCCCTGCCATTGAGGAACTCATAGTCTACTGGAGGAAGCCAGACACATAAGCAATTTCAGTGATTGAGATATGCACAAGGTATTCAGGGGGCACCAAAGAAGGTTATCTAACTCCTTAACCCAGCCTGGGGGTGTGTGAGGAAAGGGTTCTTGGAATAGATTCTACATGAGCTGAATCTTAACTTTTTGAGTGGGAGCCATCTAGAAGAGCAGAGATTTAAAATAGGAAATTCTGACAAGAATAAAGACATTCAGGGAAGAAACAGCATAGTGTGTTGTTGTCAGTTAAAATCTAGGAATTCTAAAGAAGCGAGACGAAAAGAAAGCAGAAAGGCAGGAGAGGAAAGGGAGAAAGAGAGATGGGAAGGAGAGGGAAAGAGGAAGGGAGGGAGGGAGAGAAAGTGTGGGGAACAAATGTATCCTCTTCCAGGAGGTCAGATATTATTCTGTAGGAGGTGAGATACTATTCTGTAGGTGAACAAGAAGGCACTGACAGGCTTTGAGAAGGGTTGGGAGGCGGTCAGATCTCTATTTTTAAGAGATCACTCTTGGGGCCAAGTGGAGGATGTGCTGGAGAAAGATAAGAATGGAGGTGTGGAAGTCAATTAGTAGTAATCCAGAAATCCAGGCAAGAGAGAAACTATCTGAGAATGCAAGCAAGCGTGAGATCTTTCCTGCCATTTATGCCCTACAAAGCTGGGGGAAGAAATTTTGGTGAAAAAAAGGAATGATTTTATATCCTAGTTTGGGATATAAAATCATATTCCAGGATATTCCAGAAAAACTATTTGCCACATGCTTAACAAGTATGTTTGTCCACAACATTGACCTTTTCCAGCCAAGGAGAGGTGGCAGAGGCCAGAGAACCCCAGAATGACTGTTGTTATTAGGGAGTCAGTGCTCTTTTGCATGGCCTTAGTGAGGTGTGAGGAAACTATTCTGTGAATTCTATGAGGTGCCTTCTCGGACACACCTCATATCTTTTACGACTTTTTTTCCCTCTGTGGTCTAGTCTTTCTAAATTATGATGTATTTTCAATGACTTTGACCCCTTCTCTTTCTGCTCCCTTGTTGCCTCAGTAACTTTTATATGTATTTTCAATGTTTATGCCTTGTTTCTTTTCGTATATATATTCACAACCTTATGTCTTGGATTTCTTCGGTGATCACGCCCTCAACTATGCCGCTTCATTGTCCCTGAAAACACATTCATAATCATCAGAGTTTACATTCAGATTTGTGGCCTGGAAAACATTGTCATTATCCTTATTCAGTGTGTTCCTTTTTCAGAACGTCTCCCGTTCCTTTCTGTTCAGCCCTTGTGCATGAGCCCCCTGCAGTGCCGAACGCAGCCTCCACAATCGCGCCTGATGAGCGCCCGCTCCAGTCCTGGCCGTTCTTTCTAGCTCCTGAAACTTCACATAAGAACCTGATTTTCCTTGTTGGGTTGTTTGGTTTATTGAATGTACATACATGCTTTTAAAATTCAGAGGAGGATTGTGAGGAGGATGTGATAAGACTCATCAGGAGGCAAAAGAGAGAGGGAGCTGGGATCAGGCCAGTAGGCATTGTTTGAGGAGAAATATGACCACTTCTGGCTCCCAAGGGGCTTCCATGATAGTGCGGTGACTTCTGGTGGGTGGCACTGCTTCCACTTTATGCCTTTCACCCTCCTGCTGCCCTGGACCTGTGGACCACTAGTGCTGTGACAGGCCCAGGCATGTGGGGCTGCCTAAGGAGAGCAGCACAGGTGGGTGATTCTGGATCATTTATTGAGAATTATTGCTACATGCGTGACACTGTTCTCCTATGCCATCTAATATTTGAGACAATAAAGGAGAGGTGAAAAGCAAAGGCCCTGGTATGTCACATCGCCTGGGTTCAAGTCACTTGCTTGACCTGGGAACTCTCACAGGGACCCTAGAGGAATCCTCTGGTTCTGAGCTCTTAATCTCGGTAAAGGATTTATAAAGGGGTGCATGGGAGCAGAAAGGCAGGCGGGAGGCGTGGAAATGACTGGGCCTGGCATGTGAGCCATATGCGAAGAGGAGCCAAGTGACCCACTGAGTGAGACTGGCTCAACTATAAACACTGTGACTGTGCAAGTCATCCTCACAAGGGCTGGGGCCTGGGTAGGGTGTACAGCCACAGGTCATTGTTGGACTTGACAATGGAAACTCTAGCTGGTTGGATCCACCTAAACAAAGACTCTGCGAGCTTGAGTGGAGACCTCCTGCTTCTCCTTTCCTTGGCCCTGTGCAGAGAGGCACCTGTTAAGGAATGGCTGTGGAATCTGCCTATCACTGGTGACCCAACCTACTTCTTGGCACCTGATGTGTTCACAGAAAGTTGATAAATACCACCACAACCACTGTCATTTACTCAGTGCATACCACATTCCAGGCATTTCACAAAGTGTTTATGTGCATTATTTTATTTAATTTTTTACCAAAATCCCACGAAGATAGTTATAATTATTATTATTGCCATTTATAGATGAGAAAAAATGCATTATGAGAACCACTGTGATTATAAAGAATAGACACCCAACTTGAACTAGCTTATGCAAAAAAGGCAGATTTATTATGAGGATACTGGATTGTCTCACCAGAACCCGGAACAGAAATGCAGCTGAGCCTCTAGAATAGCCACAAGCCAGAACTTTGATGCTGTCATTTATCTTGCTCACTCTCACTGCATATAATTGTCTCTGGCTGCTGTCTCTCCATTGGCCAGTTTCCTCCATAGGGTACAAAACACAGCTGCCCAGAGCCTGTGAACTTTACATGTTATAGCTTAAGGTACGGGGTAACACTGATTTAACGTTCTTTTTGGTTATGAGGCCAAATTCCGAGGGATCTGACCCAGCAGGTCAGGTGCCTGGGCCCTCAACCACTCAGCTGTGGCTGGGTCAAGGATGGACTAGGAGCCATAATAACACTACAGCTTCCACAGGACCGTGTGGTGGAAGTGAGGAAGGGGCAATCTGAGAAGGAGAGGCTAAGCCAAGAAAAGGTGTCGGGGAGAGAGTACTAGCTATCAAGAGAGAAGATGGCTGTTTGGTAGAAAAAAATGGCAGGCATCTACAACACCAAATGTAAAAGCTTAGGGTAACTTGTCCATAGTCACACACAACCAAAGCCAAAATTCAAATTAGGCCTTTCAGACTTTAAAGCCTATGTACTTTACTAATATGACAAGTAGAATAAAGTAGTGGAGTAAATGAATGAATACATACATATATAGCACACAACATGCACACATGCATAAATTCATACATATATACATAAACTAGCGAAGACCTTGCCAACCCAGCGCTCAGTCCACAAAGTCACATTCAGAATGGTGAGACACCGTGCACTTTTGCTCTGCCCTGACAACTTGTCATTTAAAGATGAAGTGGGGAGTAATGAGAAGCTGATGATGAGCAATGTCAGTGATGAAAGCCTGTGACCCAGATCCCCAAAACAGATTATAGTAGCACCCCTGGAGCCCACCCACATCCATCCATCAGTTCATCAGCATCCCTGCTGAGCTGTGTTCTGGAGCAAGAAAGACTTGGGCATGTTGCACACACATTTATAGCCCTGTGATACAGGAGGAAGTTTATTCAGAGCAAGTTCTAGGGGTGTCTGCCTGCATGAACTACCTTCCAGAAGATGGTTCAGGACTCAGTTTTGGTGTTTGAGAGGAGGGGTCTTTCTTGGAAGAAGGTAGGTCAGAGAAGTTGAGCTCAGCTCTCAGTAACTGAGCTCATCTAAGTCCTAGAATGGGACTCCATGTATTTCTGTCCAAGGATGGGAATTGAGAGCTTGGGAAGAAAACATGTCGAATCTTTCAGCCTTTCTGAGCCTGTTTGGCAAACTATTTACAAAATGCTCTGGCCTACAAGTAACTTCCATCCTGCCCCAGTGAGGGATTTATGGAGAGAGAGAGCACCTGGCTCAATGGGACTCAGTTCAAGGCCTTTGGTAAATCTAAAAGGGTTGTAGCATTTTCATTTTTTTGTGATTTCAGTTTTTATTTTCACCTGAATGAAAATGTTGCATGAAACTGGAAGAGTTTCATGGAACTTACCCTGATATTTTGAAATGAATTGAGTTAAAAGTATAGAAGTTGGAATTTTTTCAGTATTTCCCCCTTAGCACTTGCAACCAAAAAACTGTTTCTGGGAGGACGTTCGGCACGTGGGCACTGATGTTTCCAATAGTGGCAGTAACAGTAATAACCAGGAGGGGGAGAAGGGAGAGAAAAATAGCACATACTTGCATAAGACTAATATGTACCAGGCACAGAGAGATGAAATAACTCATCAAGGCCACACATCTTGTCACCGCCCTGACTCCTACTGCCGCCTGCTGCCCTCCTGCCTGTGTGGCCCCATGTGGACTTCAGTTGCCACTTGCTCTGAAGCCTTTGGATACAACCATCACTTGCAGTTTCTGGGGGGCTGACGTGGGGGTGGGAGGCTGCAGAGCTAGGAAAGACTTCTCAGATCTCAGTAGTGTCAGGAGTAAGGAGGTCAGAAATATTGTTACCAGCATGGCATGGTGAAAGAAACACGGGCTTCTAGAGGCAAAGAGATCAAAGATAAAATCCTGACTCCCTAGTGAGCCTTGGTTTCATTCGTCTGTCTTGTGGGTATAACATATCTACCCTTTGGGAAGTTGGCGACAATGAAAAACCATAATTCTATGTGACATACCTGGCCCGTAATAGCTATAGTTACTCTGATATTATCATACCTCTGTTTGTGGTCTTGTCTGAAATGACCATAACTGTTCTCTGGTGCTGAGGGATTTAGCCACTTCCATTCCAGCATCAGAGTCTGCTTCAGCCCACCAGTTTCCCATCCTTGCCCTCTGCAAGGCAGGAGACGAGGAGGGAGAAACAACTGGAGAACGGGGGTCCCTCAGAGGGTGAAGGCCAGCAGCGGCAGTGGGGTTGAACAGCCCCCAGTGGCCAGCCAGGCTCTCTCAGAGAGGCAAGGGTCAACCAGGGATAGCGGCTGAGGCCTGAAATGATAACCGATGTCCTAGTGTCACTGGGCAAGCCACACAGGCTACAGGCAAAATGGCTGGATGCTCCTCCTTTCTGTGGATTTTCCCAGAGCCACCAGTTCCCAGCTTAGTAAGTGCCAAAACAGTAGTCGGCCAAGGCAGTCATGGATCAAATTGGGATATGGACATTATTTTAAACATTACCAACTATATGAAAGATTAGGAGAAGGAGCGTCAGGCGGCCCCAGCGGCCTGGTTGCATATTCGGTGCAGATCTGCATGGAACTGAGTCCATCCAGGGCTACTTATAATCTGGATGGCTGAAGAGGCAGGACATGAGGCAGACTTTACATCCTGTGGCCTTTACTTGAAAGAACACTTGAGTGATGTCTAGTAAAGATTCTGTGGAGTGTGTGATGTATTCTCCCCTCCAGTCACATCAGTCAATCATTACTGAGAACACACTTGTTCACTCCCGTATAAGGCACAAAAAGAGGTAAAATAGTATAGTCCCTGCCCTCATGTGCTTAGAGACATTCAGAGACAGGATTTGTATATCAGCTATAGCTAACATCTTAGTGGGAGCTGTTGACCCACAAAATGATTACAGAAGATCAAATAGAGCTTTTTGTCCGGGGAGCAGTAGCCAGGGACAGCATCATGGAAGTGACGAGTCCTGACAAGAGCAAGAAGGACCCAGAGCGTTAGAAAAATGTGGGAGGGGCTGACAGAGGGAAGACCATGTATGTGCAGAAGGCAAAGCTGCAGGTCAGTCACACACAACACAGAAGCAGCTCTGCGCACAAGTAAGGACAAAGAGCAGTTTGAGAGTGGGGTGGATTTTTTTAAAAGTGAGGTAAGAAACCAAACACTCTATATAAGAAGACATATTTTACTTGACAAGAAAAAAGTAAAATTTTGTGCATAAAAGATACCAAAAATAGGAGACAAATCTCTGAGTGAAAACGGTATTTCAAGCATATCTGACAGATACAGTGTGCCTATCATGCTATACCTGGAGCTCCCTAGGAACAGATAAGAAAGACAAATAATTCAATAGAAAATGGGCGAGAGATGTGACTAGAGGGTATAAGAGGAAACCTGAAAGGCGAACGGGTGTGCAGAGGTGCTCCAGCTCACTGCAAGTCAAGGAGACGAAAATGAGAGCCATCAGGTACCACTTTGTATTTCTCAGCTTGGCAAATGTTTAGTAGTGATAAAAGTCCAGTGCTGGTGAGGAGTGAGCAAGAGCCCTCTTGTGCTTTGCTGACAGAAATTTGAGCTGCTGTACATCTTTGGTAAAGTGTTCTGGCAACATCAAGAACATTGAAAAACAAATATCTTTCTATTCTGCTATTTCATTATTAGCCGTTGATGCTTTGAAAATACCAAGATATGTATTATGCATTTTAGTTCATTATTTTTTGAAATATTGTAAACATTTATCAATAGGAATTAGGACTAAATAAGTTGAGGCACATTCATTGTTATGGACTACTATCCAACTACTATTAAAAAAAATTAGATCTGCCATCTGTTGAATTGGGAAAAAGCCTATGATATATACTTAAGTAGGGAAAAGCAAGTTACAGAGACATGTGTATAGCATGATGCAATTTTGGAAAAACATACACATGTATGCACACACATATCCCCTTCTTCATTTATATGCATACGTATTTTGTATGAATGTAGAGAATCAATAGCCATACAAGGCATGGGGGGATGGATATGGACAAATAAAGATTGAGCAAAATGAAGTACTCACAGGCACCCAGCCTTTAAAGGTCCTCAGAGCCAAGTTGTGCAGCTCTCGGGGAGGAGAGATGGGGGATGGCAGTGCCCTCCTAGCCTCAGACTGCTGCTCTGTTGGGAGTCTCGGGCCTGAGCACCAGCAGCACTAGCACGTGGCCAGCCCAGGTCAGCTGTCGGATGTGACACTGCTTTGGGACGGGTGGAATGCAGATACGGGCTGCCTTGCAGAGCCTCTGCCTGTCCCTTCAGTTTGCTCAGAAAAATTACATGTAGTTTTACATTTTGCATTTTCCAAGTCAGATGAAGGCTTAAAATAAGCAGAAAGTGTTTAGTGTTAGGTCCATGTGTCATCTCAAGCAAGAAATAAAAATGCTTTGATTTGTGAAAAATAACCTTTGATGCCTAAAGAGGATCTAATAAGTGCTTTATTCCAGGATCTTAAACAAAATGACTTTCTGTGCAGATGAGAGAGGCAGCCTGGGGGGACTGATGTCCTTTGCTCTCTGTGCGAGAACTGCAGCAGCATTCACAGCAGCCCCGTCCTGCCCGGGCCCCCTCTCTCTTCCCCATGATGACACAGACCTTCACAGACAGGAAGGACAAATGCAGGGGCTTTCAGAAGGCATATGTCCCTGTGGTCTTTCTTATGGATGGCCTCGTCAGGGCGCTATTTGGTGCCAGTTTCATTGCCAGTAACAGAAGAAATTTGTTAGCTTCCCAGAAAGACTTCGAAGTCTGAGATCACCACAGATTGGTTCTCTTGAATTTTCATAAGGGAAGGCTTGAAGGATGGTGTGCTCTAGGTTTCTGAGGTAGACTCCTTCTGAGGAGAGACCCCTGGCTGAGCAGGTGTTCAGCTCGTACTGAGAGAACCACACCAGAAACCCTAAAATGGCTCCATGATTTTCTGAGAAAACTAATCAGAAATACTTTCTTCTCTGGAGAGGGATGATTTCAGCCCTCAAGAGATCTTTTTAAATGTTAGTATGACAGATAACTGCATTTTTTTATAGACAGATGTTGTTGTTAAATGTGCTTGTGATAATGATGTTTGTTTAGTGCTTATCTCCGAGGAAGTCAGAGCGTTTTACAGCCACTTTCTTCATTATTTCGTAAGATTCTCTTCTTCCTGATCATATTGTAATTGTGGCTATAACTTTTTCATTCAGTGTTTCTCATTGAATTGTCTCCGAAAGATCTCCTGTTAACCTCATTTCCTTCCACTCTCTGCGTTTCCAGTATTATATACGCACATGAGTTGAGACGTCCTAGAAAAGCATTCATGGTTTTTTCTTTGTGTCTCAGGCTCCCTCCTTTCTGTTTCCTCTTCTTCATCACCTTAAAAACTTTCTCATTTATAATACTTTCACTATACCCCTCCCCCTTAAATAAAGAATTGCTTAAAACATACCTTATTCTTTTACATCAATAGTCCCTATTTTATTCAATTTTAGTTGTTCATTTATTTCTAACTGACTTGCTCCATAAGAAGGCTGAGGTAACTAATTTGAAGTAGCAAAACGTGTTCTTTAACTTGAGTGCTGTGTGTTGGCATTGTGAATCTGATATTCATAGCAGATTTTTTTTCAAAACTGTTTTTCCTTTTAAATTCCAAGGAATTTGTTAACTTGCCTCCTCACTGCAATAATCCATGAAGAAATAACAACAAAAAACTCATGACTTATGACAAGCTAGTCTTTTGTATAAAAATATGTATACTTCCTTTCCTTCAGGAATGAAGCACTAAGAACCCCTTTCTTTTTACTGGCTCTAATCAGATGGAGTGTAGTAGGAAGTCACCATCCTAGAGAGATCCTGGATCATGGGATTATGTGGAAGACACCTCAGAACTCACTCCCTTATCTTATGAATGTGCAAACAGAGGTTCAGAGAGTGTTATTAAAAGAAATGTGTCCATGATCATAGAAACACTTAGGGGCATGTTTAGAATTTAGTTTAGGATACAAGACATCTGAAAGTGAAAAAGTCACTAAATAAAATAGTATATATCATGAAATAATGATTTGGTAACCCTGGATAGAGGGGAGCTGGTGAATGTTTAAGAACAACTGGAGGCAGGGGTGGAGACAGGAAGCCCTGATTTGTTCTGTTTCATGGAGCCCACAGTCAATTTCAAGCTCTCAACCTGATGTCAGAAAGTTGGAAAGAGATGAGTACAATCCAGTCGGCTCTTAAGAGTGATAGAGGTTGGCTAGAGTGGTCAGGTCTTTAATGAGGAGGGGAACTGAGCTAGACCATTTCTCCACACATATTGTAGCTTTTAGCTGTGAAAGAACATCTTTGGTCTTTGCATCCAGCAGCTGTAGGACTGCACCATTGCTCTTGCTGTGCTCTTGCTGTTGCTGTTGTGGATGAAGCACTCTTCACCTGATGAGCTGTTATTTACATTTCAAGGCCCAGCTCAAAGATAAGGATCTTCATCAAGCTTAGCCCTGACCCCTTCTGAAATAATCACTTCCACTCTGAATCTCAGAGTACTTTAATTACACCTTTTATTAGGGTAATTACCAAAACCTCACTTGATATTATTGTCAATAGATAGTGTCTTGCTCCACTAGACTGTCCTTGGAGGACAGGGACTGTCTCTTCTTTCATTGCCAGAGAAGCAATACTGTGTGGTGGGTAGGGGCCCAAGCTCTGGAGCTAGCCTGGTCAGCCTCATATCCTGACGCTGCACTCACTCACCTCAAGACTGAACAAGTCATCGAACCCCTCTGTTCTGCTCTGTAAAATGAGAAATGAAACAGTAATCTCCACCTCCCAAGTTTGCTTTGATGATGAATGAGATTACTAGACGTGTTCAGTGATTTGCACATACTAAGCCCTCAGTGAATATTACCTGATACTGTTATCTCTAGCATACAGCCAGAGTACCTAGCACAGATTTGGTGGTGTTGGTTGGATTGCATTGAGGTGAAGCAGGAACATGATCCAGCAAGCTTGACAGGAAGTTGGGGAAGAGTGTGCTAGAGGGGACTGCATGAACAGATTATTGTTGGATTAATGAGAATGATACGGTAAATAAGAATCAGTTGATCATAGAATTACAGGATCAGACCCTCGTTTTCCAGCTGTGGTACGAGGACCACAGAGCAGGGTGTGATCATCTGTGCCCTCCCCTCATCCCTTGTGCTTGACACCATAGCTCTATAAATATACCATTTGTTGCCACCATACCTTGTGTAGTCTGCTGTCAATTCCACTATCTCATCTTCAGTGCGGTGCAATTGCTTTTTAAATATCGAAATCCTAGACTTTAAGTATAAATACTGTTACATTCCATTCCATATGCCAATTGGTTCACTCTGTTAAGCCAATTAATTCATATAGCTTCCAACCTTGACTCTGTGTTGCAGTGTATCTTCTGTTCTGCCAAGCTTTGCATCTGCAGGTTTGTGAGCATGACTTCTGTCTATTTTCTGAAACAAAGTACAGGCCACTTCTAAGACAGTATTCCCTGACATGTCACTACAGACCTCTCTCAATGTTGGCATTGATTCATTAAAAAAATCTTTTTTTTTTTGCCCTGGCTGGTGTACCTCAGTGGATTGAGCGTGGGCTGTGAACCAAAGGTCACTGGTTCAATACCCAGTTAGGGCATATGCCCAGGTTGTGGGCCAGGTTCCCAGTGGGGGCCACATGAAAGATAACCACACATTGATGCTTTTTTCCCTCTCTTTCTTCCTCCCTTCCCCTCTCTCTAAAAAATAAATAAGTAAATAATCTTTTTAATAGGATTTTACACTCCTTTGAAATCTAGCAAAGTGTATAATAATCTGTTATATTTCATCTTGTTCATAAGGGTGTCATGAAAAACTTTGCCAAAATGCTATGTCTGCAGCATTTTTGTTTCACAGATATAGGAAGTCTATCAGAAAAGAAAATGCAACTAGCTTATTGAAACCCGTTCTGATTAGCCTGTGTTATCTCCCAATACTAATAACTTACTTTTCCAACTTGAACAAAGGATTCATGTTTCGAAATAGTGAAGTTAACCATATCAAGGTGGGTTAGGCTCAATGCACAGACCTAGATGAAATGTTTGGACAAAATCCTGAGGGTGATGGAAGGTTGTTGGAACTTCTGAGTTGGTATCATATGATGCAGTGATGTTTTAAGAAGAGGCATCTGGCAGCAGTGCCTCTAGGAGGAACCTTATGTGAACTTTGAAGTTGCCTGCAATAATCCCAGAATGGGCTGCTGGACTTCTGGGTTAGGCTAATAGCAACAAAGATGGAAGAGAATAAATTTGGATTTAAAAGGAAAAAAATCGAAAGGAATTATTGTAGGAATAAGGTCAATGAAATAAGTAAGAAAGGAGGAAAGGAAAGGAAAGGAAAGGAAAGGAAAGGAAAGGAAAGGAAAGGAAAGGAAAGGAAAGGAAAGGAAAGGAAAGGAAAGGAAAGGAAAGGAAGGAAGGAAAGGGAGAGAAATAAAGAGGAAGGAAGGAAGGAAGAAAGGGAGGGAGGGAGGGAGGGAGGGAGGGAGGGAGGGATGGAGGGATGGTACTCTAGGGCTGCCGAACATTTTTCACATCAGTGAATATGCGGAGAAGAATATTAGTTTGGCCAGTGGAGTAACTAGGACTGCTGGGGATGGAGGTGACCCAATATCATGGCTCCTCAGGGTAGGGTCTTCTCTTCCCCAAACCCCAACTCTCCCTAACCACAGACCGAAGAGATTGGTATCTTCACATGGCTGGGAAGCTACTTGAACATTTCTGCTTTAGAAATAAGTAGTCTTAGCAGTAAAAGGAAAAACAGACTTGCACTAAAATGAGGGCCGACAGAATGGAAAAGACTATACATATACAAGAAAGCAAACATTTGGATCTATATATAATTCTGAACACAGAAGTGAAATATGGCTTAGACACTTGGAAGAAAACTAATTAGCATCAGGATTAATTCCAAACAAGATGGCCTAGGATACCAAGGAACTACCTGTGTTAGAGTGACACAATAAAAGAAGGGCAGTGGTTGTGTAGGCCTGATTTGGGCCAGGAAATAGGCAGCACCTGCTAGCCAGGTTGGAGGGAGCTGCAGACCACACCTGCAGAGGCACTGGGCAGAAGCTAAGTATAGACAAAGGAGGAACAAAGGAGGGAATTTTGGTTGTGTGTGAATATGGAAATCTAAGCCCATTAATCTAAGCCTGCTAGAAAATTTATAAAGTTCTGCCCATTTTTTGCTCCTTATTGATGTAATACATTTCACTGAGTTAATACATTAAGTAGTTTTGTAGTCCTGATACCTCACCTGCACACCTAATTTGCATTGCTGCAGGAGGAAATTATAGACTGGGAAAATGCAAGAGCTTTCAATCCATAATTCCCTGTAATAATTGAAGATGTTCAGTTATAGAAAATTAAAAGGTGTTCCTTCTTTCTTCAGTAAACTTAATAACAGGGTGAGAATGAGAACCCACCAGCAAAGTCATGCAGATTCTACTATAAAAACAGGAATGAATGGCTCTTTGAAAAATAATGGAACCCACACATTTCTCCCGATGATTGGCAGCAGGACAACCATGAGCGTGATTCCAGGGGGCATCCCTCTTTCACATTGCAGTATGTGTGAATGGTGCTCCCTGGAGTCGGAGTGCACAGCCCGTGTGGCCATATGTGGCAGCTCACAGAGAGACCTGGGGCTTTCACCCATGCCAGCAGGTGCATATCTGCATTGACCCGAGACATTCATCACCAGCCCAACCACACTCCCTTCCCCAGACAAGCTGGGTCAGTATTTAATCCCGACTTACCATTTTATTCCAGTTCAGATCTACCCCATTCTCCACATGGCTTCCCTCTGGACCTCTGTAACAAGCCAAAACACATCCTTCTGGCTCATTTGTTCCAGTCATTCTGTGACCTTTCTAAAGCTACTTGCTGCTCTCACTATCATGCTCCTTGTTCTAGTTAAATAGAAAAAAACAACAGCCACACAAGGCAGGAAACTCTGGCATCCTCCCAGTGGTTGGTGCAGGCTTCAGTTTTGGCACTTGCCACACAGCACTGTAAACATTTGTTTACATTTCTGACTCTGTGATTCATTGTGAGCTTGATGAAAGTCAGAATGATGCTTCTTTGAGCCATAGGTCTAGCAGGTGCCTGGCACATGGTAGGTCTTCTTTTAATGTTTGGTAAGGAGGTAAGTACATGAATAGATTATTTTTCTTAGATTTGGGCATGGTGGCCTCATTTTGAGCATATAGTTTAAAGATGATTCTTTTCTCTGTTGTGCACAATGCCTGCATCTGTTGGCCTTTCATAAGTCTTCCTGGGTGAGGGTAGGAGAGGCTGCTACGTCTTCACCAGAAGTTTCTGAGTCTTTTGTTTATCCCTGTGCAGGTGGGGAAGTGGAAGGACAAGTCCCTGCAGATGAAGTACTACTTGTGGCCCCGAATGTGCCCCGAGACGGAAGAGCAGGAGGATGACCACCTGAGCATTGTAACGCTGGAGGAGGCTCCATTTGTTATTGTGGAAAGTGTGGACCCTCTGAGTGGAACCTGCATGAGGAACACAGTCCCCTGCCAAAAACGCATAGTCTCCGAGTACGGCACCTTCCCCAGTGGCTTTGGGTGGCATAGGATAGTAGGATTTGACCCAGCCGTAACACCCGGCTGGCCTGGGACCTGAAGCATAGAATGGGTTGAGCACCGTGTCTGATCTTCAGTTGCCCTGGAGCAATGGGATTACTAGCAGCCCTGTAGTCGGATGCCTGGTCCTGTGCAGATCATGACCTGGGAGAATGCCTGCTAATTATACTAATATTTCTTTGGCCTCGCCTGTTCTCAATGACGAGGACCTCCAATTTATGGAGATTTAAGTTTACATTGGTATTGAAATATATTTTAGGGGGCCAGCTTGTCCTGAAATTTTGAGATTCAGAAACATCTTAGAAGTCAGGATAACGGTTCTTTCTGGTGAGAGTGGGACGTGCCTGAAAGGGAGAGTAAGAGGCCTCTAAGGTGCTGACAGCTTTTCTGTGTCTGGATTTGAGTTCTGCTTAAATGTGTGGGTTCAGTGCGTAAAAATTCATCCAACTGAACCCTTAGGATATGTGCACTTTCCTGATGTAATTATACTTCAAAGGAGCATGAAAAATTGTGAGAAAACCTGGCTTACTGCAATGAGCTAATGAGAGAATTGCAGTTCTGTGGTCTGATGTAATCCCTTACTTAGGTCTGATATAAATTGTGCTGAGCTGTGAATGGGTTTGGAGTTTTACTGGCAAAGGGTACTATTTTGCTTCTTATATAAAGTCTTATATTTTTGTTTGTTTGTTTGTTGTTTCTTTAACTGCTTAGGAATAAAACAGATGAGGAGCCTGGTTACATCAAAAAATGCTGCAAGGGGTTCTGTATTGACATCCTTAAGAAAATTTCCAAATCTGTGAAGTTCACCTATGATCTTTACCTGGTGACCAATGGCAAGCACGGGAAGAAAATCAATGGAACTTGGAATGGTATGATTGGAGAGGTGAGTGTCAGGAATGAAGGGCCATTTCCCCTTTTCACTTATTTTTTTCACTTAGGTATTAAAAACACTCATTTTATAAATCTTAGAAAATAGTAAATAGAATATACTCTTTCCACTGTACAAAGAAAACCACTGTGGGGCTGTGAAGTATTTCCCTTGTGGCAGACCCTTGCCTTTCTGAATGTTCTTTTTTTTAATCTTTATTATATTTTTTTCTATTACCATTTAGACCCCTTATGGCCCTCTATCCCCAGCAATCACCATACTGTTGACCATGTCCAGGAGTCCTTTTTCCTTTTTGCTCAGTCCCTCCACTGGTGACCCTGACTGGTGTAGCTCAGTGGGTTGGGTGTCACTCCATGAACCGAAAGGTCACCAGTTCAATTCCTGGTCAGGGCACATGCCTTGGTTGCAGACCAGGTTCCAAACTGGGGGCTTGTGAGAGGCAACCAATCAATGTTTATCTCACACATCAATGCTTCTCTCCCTCTCTTTCTCCCTCCTTTCCCCTCTCTCTAAACATAAATAAATAAATCTTCCTGAATGCTGTAATTGGAGCATTGTGCCTTTCTCTCCAGGTGGTCATGAAGAGGGCCTACATGGCGGTGGGGTCGCTGACCATCAACGAGGAGCGATCTGAGGTGGTTGACTTCTCTGTGCCCTTCATAGAGACTGGCATCAGTGTCATGGTGTCTCGCAGCAATGGGACTGTCTCACCTTCTGCCTTCTTAGGTACGAGATGTGCTTGTAGGTATGAAGGAGGTAGACATAAAGGCAGGTAGATGGAATGAGGCACAGCACATGGCCAGGTTCTTTCAGCCAGGAGGTGGTTTGCTACAAGCTTAGCTCAGCCAGGATTTCATTTTGGGGGCTTCAAAATTTATTATTCTTCAACATGAACATTGAAGAGCACCCCCCCCCCACCCCACAGAATAAAAAGGCATGATACCTTATAAGAAACAGTTCTGGACTTTAGTCCCATTCCTGCTTTATCCTGGGACTCAGTTTCCTCAACCATAGAAGATGACATTTCAACAACGTGATTCTTGAAGCTGCTTCCTGCTTTAGTAATTTCTAATTGTGAATATCATTGACATACCTATGATTTTAAATGTTCTTCAAGAATTGAGCTCAGTACTACCTATAAAGGGTCTCTGTGTTCACATGGATTTTCTGAGGCTTTCTCAGATAAAGCTACTCTGTTTCTTGTCCACACCCTACTCCATCCTGTCGCACACCACTCAGTACTTCCCTACTCTCCAGCATTGCTTAGGTGTCAAAGCCTTAGGTATTCTGTAAGGCTGGGTGAGACGAGGCCAAGATTTTGATCAGATAAGCTCTTTTGTAAGCTCAGATCCCATATTGTTTCAGAGGCTATGAGAGAAAGAGTTTGGAAATTAAAATGTCATCTTGAAAACAGAGCATGGGGCTAGGAGACAGGAAGCCTGGGTTGGAACAAACCTGTAAGCCCTTGGGCAAGTCACAGTTTCTTTCAGAGACATCAGCTTTTTTTATGAGGATATTGGATGTGACTAATGTTTCTTTAAACTCTATGCAAGGGTTGGCGGGGAGCGGGGGTGGGAATTATTCAATTAATACAGTATAAATTGATGTTAGTGGTTCCAAAGACTATTTCTATAATCTACTCAGGTTTCTCAGCCAACCTTCTTTCTCATAGTGAAGCAAATTCTGCCTCTGCCAATTTTATATGAAATGTTATTAGATAGCACACACTTAACACAGGCATTAATCCTCATAGCAGCTTTATGTATTTTATTTGTATTTTCCTTTACAAGGATAATTGGAACATTAAGATACACAAACAAAACTGCAATCTGTGCCCTGGCTGATGTGGCTCAGTGGATTGAGTGCCAGCCTGGCAACCAAAGGGTTGCCGGTTCAATTCCCAGTCTGGGGCATATGCCTGGGCTGTGGGCCAGGTCCCCAGTATGGGGCACGTGAGAGGCAACCACATGTTAATGTTTCCCCCTCCTTCCCCCTCTCTAAAAATAAATTTAAAATCTTAAAAAAACAAAACAAAACCCTGCATTCTGATTCTAACCCTGTTGGCAGGGATCTAACCTTAGCTTCTGAACTGGAAGAGCCAGTGATAAATTGGGATAGTCCTAGAACAACATAGAAATGCCGGGCATTTGTGTGTTTGTGTTTGGAGAAGGATCAGTTAGTTAATTACAGGGGTAAGAGAAGACAATATTTATTGAACACCTACTATATGATGTGTCAGGCATTATTGTATAAACTTTGACTATGTGATCTCATTAATGCTATCATTATACCCATTTTATGGCCTAAGAAGTGAGCCTCAGGTTACGCAGTTTTCCAACAGTCTCCCAACTAGTACCAGGCAGAGCCAGGATTAAAGCCCAGGTGTGGTTGCCGTCAGAGCCTGTGTTCTGATACACACAGTTCGAGGTCTGAAATGTAGTGGTCAGAAACAAAGATGTGATAGGATACAATGGGAAAGCACAAACTTCTGTCCTCAGTGGACCTCTTCATAACCTGGCCTTGCCACTTTCTGAGTTTGAACTTGGAAAGGACCTTGACCTCTGAGTCTTAGTTTACTGCTCTGTTAAACAAATATGGTAGTCCCCTGATGAAAGAGCTGTTACAAGGACTGTATAAAATATGTGGGGAAAGCACTTTCTAAATTGTAAAGACCAATGCAATTGCAGGGGGGTGGGAGGGGGTAAGGTTATATACAGAAGGTTTCCCTAGGCTTAATGGGAGGAAAGCAAGCATAGAGAAAATACTTTCACTCAGCTATTCCCCAATCCTAAACAAACGTGAAATCAGGGTAGGATTGCAGTCAGTTGGAGCCAACAGAGAGAGGTGTTCTCCTCTCTACTGCCTAAAGGCATTGACTTATACCCTCCACCCTCCCATCTGTGGCTGCCACCGAAAGGTTTTGCCTTTCACTGTTGGCATGTGCCTTATCAAAGGCCTTTTAAGTTGATTAAGTGACCAGGCTTATATAATTCCCTTGGGAGTTCACAAGTAAAGATTTCAAGAAAGAAAATATTTTCTAATTTTCAGCCATTTTTCCCCTTTTCAACTTCATCTTTATTCATGATTTGGAAAATGGAGAAAGCAGCATGTTAATTCACTTAGTTATGATTTTACAATGTGATATGGCAGCTAAAAAGGACAGAACTATTTTGAGACACAATGGAGGAAGCATTGTACCATGGGACAGAATAGCAATTGTCCCTTTTTATGGAGGGATGGCTCCTGGAATATAGTGTTCAATTTCTGGACACCTCTAAGCCAGAGAGATTTAGATCAACTGGAAGGGGTTCAGCAAAAATGATTAAAGAAATTAAAGAAAGCATTGTGGAACATTATTTTTCTCTTGCCTGATCTTGTCCGCCTGAGCTTGTCCCATCGCCCATGTGACCTGCTGATAGGGACTAGCTTATTGTTGTTTGGTTAATTATAGCCAGTGTGTTTCCTTACCCACTGTTGTAGGTACTGATATTCAGTGCAGGTGTATTTTTTAACACTGACTAAAATTCTCATACCCTAATGATGTCTAAGAAAATATATACATTTCGGTGGGCCAGAAAAGCAAATGTAGGAAAATTTAAGAGAAGTGAGGGAAAGGAGATATTCGTTGTACATAATGATTAGAGAACCAATACCCGCCTGAAATGCTGTTGAGGATGACTTTGGCTGTAAGGCTCAGCAGCATTAGGGAAAGCTTTTCCGAGTCTCCACTGTGTGTTGTAACCATGTGGATGAGACCACAAACCAAGAATCAGTCCAATATGATCCATTGACTCCATTGCTTATTGCAGTTTTACCGCTTACCAAAAGACCCAGATACTGGTCCAATGGCGGAAACTGTCTCTACAGTTTCAAAAGTTCGCGGGCAAGAAACTGTCCTTTTTACATGTTGGAATGGAAATAAACCTTGACATGGATGCTCAGACACAGCCTCCTACTCCTCCCCAACCCAGGCCCTGGCTGTCTGAAGGGAGGTACACACCTATAATTGGTTTCCCCCCAAAATACATGTTACATGAGTGAATACATATGTAAATTAATTAGAATCTCTTTGTGTTCTGTTTTAACCTTGCGCACTGGTTTTTTTCTTCCCTCCCCAGAGCCCTTCAGCGCTGATGTCTGGGTTATGATGTTTGTGATGCTGCTCATTGTCTCGGCCGTGGCTGTCTTTGTCTTTGAGTACTTCAGCCCTGTGGGTTATAACAGGTGCCTCGCGGACGGCAGAGGTAAGGCCATCACAACCATTGCATTTTGGCAATTTTCTAGTTCTCAGTCTGTACCCTTCATTTGCCATCTGCCTTCTCTTAATTTACCCATTTGTGGAAACGAACCCTCAGCCTTCTTTGTCACCAGCTTAATCACTCCCTAGAAATACCCCAGTGAAGATGTTAGTTTGAATCTCTGTGTCCCCTCCCTGTCTCAAACCTGATGCCAAACCCAGTTCCACCCCTAGGAAAATGAGAAGAAAGCAGGCAGGAGATGCATGTCAAATAGCACATACATGTGAGAGGAAACTATTTGATAACCTTAGGCTAAGAGCAGTCCATCTGATCAGAGGGACTAACAAGTCAGACTATACCCAAAAATTAAGAATAAGGGAAAATAGGCTGCCCCAAGAGATAGAAGGATAGTTGTGGCTGCAAGAGTTTGCCCTGGCCGGTGTGGCTCAGTTGATTGGGCTGTCATCCCTTACACCAAAAGGTTGGGGGTTCAATTCCCAATTGCAGGTTTGATCCCCTGTCAGGGCACATATGGGAGCAACCAGTCAATATTTCTCTCTCACATCAATATTCCTCTATGTCTGTCTCTAAAATCAATAAATGTGTTTTTAAAATATTTAAAAAGAGAGTTCTCCATAGCCAAAGGATCACCACCAAGGTACAACATTCCTGAAGCATGTGTCCTGCTCTCGCCCTCTGCCAGTTGGCCACATGACGTACAGTGGCCAGGAGATGTTAAATCTCACCCACAGCGCCACTGGGGGCAATCCAATTTCCTGGCCGTGTAGGTCCAGGGATGTGAAGGCCCCCCATGTGTTTGAGGCATTTATGGTATTTCACAAAAAGTTCACTAGCTTTATGAAGGGGGCATGGGATCCTTATTAATAGGTCTTCTAAAACTTCCTGAGAACTCCAGGGTTAGAAAATATTATACCTTTTTTAAGTCTTCTCCCATCCAGAATGTGAGCTTTATCCTGGAATTATGCCTTCCCGATGAAACATTCTTAGATTCTTAACCCTGGCAATACATAAGAATTATCTATAAAATACCTAAAAAACAAAGGTGCATGACATCACTTTTGAATATTCTGATTCATTAGGTCCAGAGTGGGGCTTGGGCCATTGTATATTTCAAAATAGTGGTTCTGTACCTCAGTTGCATATTAAAATAACTACCCAACCCACACCAAAAAGAATCTCTAGAGGCTGCTGTATTTTGTAAAGGCTCCTCTAGTGCTTCTGTTGACTTCACAGTCCATGCTGTGAACCACCACTGCACTGAAGTATTTCCAGGTGCAGACCTACCTTCTTATTTGGTGTGTGAGTTCTGGGTGGAGGTGTAGATGTCTCCACAACATGATATAATGGGAGCTTTCTGCCTGTGCCAAAGGGTCATCCAAAAGCCATGACCTGCTCCCTGTCCCGATGGGCACCAGTAACAAGTGAAACATCTGAGAAGTGCACGAGCACATACATGCGTTGGCAACGTCAAGAACTGAAGTTAGTGTGCTCCCTCCCCTGCACTTGGAGAAGATCAAGGAGGCCTAAATTCAGAGACAAAATTCAGAGCCAGGGCTTACTGTGTAATCACTCACTTTACCAAATGATGCTTGTCTTCACGAAGGAATACAACATGAGACCACTTTAAATATCAAGTCTCCTTGAGGCATTTTACAATGTATGAAACTTTGATTTATAAACATCTTTTTAGTTACACATCTGTTCTGTGAAATAAGGTCCACACACACAGATGTGTGTGCACAGTTAGATACCAGGCTCGACATGTGTAGTCACCGATGATTTAGGTGGCTGAGCAGATGCTATCAGGATCACAGATAGTGTCGTAAGACCTGTGCTAATGTGTTGTAAAACTGCAGGCAGATGTTCATTTCTGCAGTGGAGGGGCTCCATGCAGTCCCAGACATCAGGCAAGATATCATTATAACCAAGCAGAGAAAGCAGTAAAGTCGCAAGAAGATTATCGGCAGAAGTCTTGACATTATCTGTGTGCGGCTGGTGGGAGGAAGGTCAGAGACAGCCTTCCTCCCTGCCCACAGATACATGTGGTGAAGCCAGGGGTGTACGACTACCTGTCTGGACTTCCTGCTACTGTAGGAAACCATTCAGGAAGTTTGGCATTAGAATGGGATCAGAGTTGTCCTTGAAATACTCAGTGCTAAATGCTAGATGCTAAGGAAAAATCAGGATAAAATACATTGAAAGCCAGTCAGCATCAGTGTGAATAAAATTGGAGGAGGTCTATGGCAATGGTAGAAAAAGACCCCACACAGTTCTTGCTGATATTATTTGAAGTGGAAATACTTTTTTGGTAGGTACAGATATAAATTTTAGGAACAGTGGGATTAGGGACATGTGTGAGCTCTAATGGTGCAGTTGCCTTTGTTACTCTGATTTGATATGATCTTGGGGGGGGGTCTAGATCTTGGGGGCAGACAGCTGGCCCCTCCAGTGCCCTCTCTGAGTCATGCCCATTAGTTGGAGCAGGATTCCACACACATCCCAGGCCTCTGGTTTTTCTCTTAAGAAATTTTCTTATGTCTTCCTGGGGGTCCCCAGAGAAGAGAGATATAAGCTCTCAACTTGAGAAGCTTTCTGTGAAAAGGCTGGGTTTTAGTTGGAGGGTTTCCTCCTCTGAGCAGGAACTTACCGGCCCTGTGTATGTGTGAGTTTCAGTAGACCCAGTGACTCTGTCTTAACTTCTGTGTTTGTCTTTTGTTCGTTGCAGAGCCAGGGGGCCCGTCTTTTACCATTGGCAAAGCTATTTGGCTACTCTGGGGCCTGGTGTTTAACAACTCCGTACCCGTGCAGAACCCCAAGGGGACCACCTCCAAGATCATGGTGTCAGTGTGGGCCTTCTTTGCCGTCATCTTCCTGGCCAGCTACACTGCCAACTTAGCTGCCTTCATGATCCAAGAGGAGTATGTGGACCAGGTTTCTGGCCTGAGTGACAAAAAGGTAAGAGAACTATTTAAAATTTTCTGTGTTTCCCTCAACCCCACTCTGAACCATACTCAATGTTCTCACATACCTGTTAATTTTTCTAAATCTTTAGAATCCATGGTGGTTTCTTGTGTTTCCTTAATTTGGAGGTGGTCTTTAAGGGAGGCAGGAATCAGTTCTCTGCCTGATTTCAGTAGGTAATATAATTCCCTACTGAAATTATATTTCTTCACATTTGCCTTCTGATTTGTGAAAGGTTGTCACAAGTACACCCTGGGCTGCAAATAAGGGGCTTGATATGTTAGCAGCTTTCTGAGCACATGGTACCTGTTGTTGGATACACTTGGGTGGCCTATCCACACAGGGCTGCTGTTTAGTGTGTTATTAGAGGGCCGCCCCGTGCGCCCACACTGAGGGCACTGGCCCATTATGGCCTTCATTTTCCTCCCAAAGGGCTTTGGCTGTGGGCTCCCCCTTTGTGCCTCTGCACACTCGTGTGTTCCCAGGGCTAAGCAGGAGGGTTGTTCTCCTTGTGTCCTGAAGAGAAGTAACTGCTATTTACCTTGATGACTGCCCTGTATGGTACTGATGAATCGGCTGCCCCCATACCGATTGCAGGCCTCCCTGCTGGCCTCCCTCCTGGCCTCCCTGCTGGCCTATGCAGTTGAGAGAAGGAAAGTGTCTGCTGGTTTCCATCTTTTCTGGGTGCAGATGTGCAAAACCCGTTCTGAATGCATCTGACTCTCTGGGTCTGCCAGAAGCATCCCTGTTTCCATGGGAACTCTGTCTCCTGAAACATGATAACCAGGTGGTCCCAGACTAGGGTGATAGCTACCTTCATGGAGTCTCCAGTAAATAATTCTGAAGACTTTCATTTATAGTAAATTTTCTATTCTGTGTTTCCTTAAAATTTAGGAAATACTGATTTCCCGCTCCTTCCACAATGATGAAGCTATGAAATGTAGGCAGATGTGTATTTAGACCAGATAGGTCAGGCAATGAATGATTTATCATCACATGGGTGAGGTTTCCCAGAGATAAAACTTTAAACACTTAGGAAATGGTTTGAGAAGAGTGAAAAAGAGGAGCTATTCTCGTTGGGGACTCGATTCTGATTTCTCCATCTGCTCATTGCTACTCACCAACAACATTCAAAAGCATGTGAGGAAGATTAACAAGTTTCTTAAGGGAATGAAGAAACTACAAGTTTATATATATTGTACAAAAATGGGCCATTCACTATGTTTACCTCTTCCTGTTATCTCATTCCCTCATTTCTCTCCCTTTTTACTTTAGTTTTCTTTATTATTTCAGAAGATATTCTCTCTCTGATATATCTTTCTCCCTTATTTTTAAGATTTTTAAAAACTTCTCTCTTCTAATTCATGATTTATTATGTATTTATTTATATTCATTCATTTATTAACTTATTTTTGAACCTTTCTCATGTTGCTCCTTTGTCCACACCCTTCCTTTGTCATTCTCCCCCTTCACCCCTGTTACAACCATTAAATTTTGTGCCTGTTTCTGTGACCTGGGCAGTGGTGGGGCTACAAACAGCTACTTCCTCTGGGCTACGTACTTGGAGGGGGCATGGCTGCGGTGGACCATGCCCATCCTAAATCATGAATGTGGCAGAAGCATGCTAGATACGTCCCCCCGTGTGGATTTGTCAGCGGTGAGGCAGACCATGTCCTCACATCAGGATATAGCAGAGGCGTGGAGGATCACGTCCCCATGTGGAATATGGCGGGACCGTGTTTCCGTGCAGTAAACAGCATGGCAGAGGTGTGGTGGGTCACAGCCCTTCCTGGGGCTCTGGGCTGTAGAGCAGGGAATCTATCATATGTATCACATCATTTCCTTCAAATGTCTCTAAGAATTGCTCAGGACACTATATTTATTTTTCTCAGACCCTCATGGGCCAGCCAGCAACAACTGAATGATCTCCTGTTTGAACTAACCATAATCGAGATGGAAGGAGATTGTTTTCCTTGCTGGGGTTTGGCAAGACATATTCTAAGCTGCTTAAACCAGCAAGACTTCAACTATCTGTCTTCCACACCATGTTGGTTATGATCCGAAAAGTTGGATCCCGTCAGTTATTTGCTTAAAGAACTTAAGTGGCTCTACTGCTTATAGAATAAAGATGATTCTTTTCATATGTGCTTTTACAGATGATTCCCCATCTGCTCCAGCTCTTCAGTCTCACAGCCGGTGCTTAAATTCTTGCATCCGACAATTCTAGGCATCCTCGACCCCTTATTCTACCCAACCTTGCCCCCAACTGTGCATCTGCCTAGGATGTTCTTCTCCTCACTTCTTCACTCCCCAAACTCCTGCTGAAACCTAGAGACCCAGATTACAGATCACTTTATTTGTGGAGCTTCCCTTGGCTCATCTGGGCAGTTAATCATTCTCTCATCTGTCATGGCAATCATTCTTACCTTTACCATAACACTCGTCTTCCACATCGAACTGTAATAATCTGTAGTTCTATACCTGAACGTTATCTCCTTCTATCTGGCCATGAGCTCCAAAAGGTCAGGGATCATAACTTAGTTATTTTTTAAAAAAGTCTGTGGGGAGAGAGGGGCGAGAGGGCATATTCACTTAAGAGCCTCTGTGCAGAGCAGCACACTGAGCATTAGAGGCAAAGAAAGCAACAGGAGAGCCAGAACCCTTTAACAGCTGTTGATTTTGAAAATGCTTCAAAATGGTTATCTCTGATTCATTTCAGAACCTTGCAAATGACAAAATAATAACGTATGAGCATCCTATCAGAAAGTGTCAACATAATTTACATAATTATAGAAAATATTTTAGTAACTAATGATATAGAACTACATATCAGTGTCAGGAACAGTAATATAAATCAGAGATAAATGTATTTCTGAAAATACATTTAAAATATCAAAATTCTTATTTTTTTCTTACTTCAAAACACTTAAGGAAAACAAAATCTTGGGGCTGACTTTGCATGAAAAGAAGTACATTCTTGAATTTAGAAAAAGAAAAAGAAAAAAATAAAGTCATGAAGAGAATAATATTGAGAATAGAAATGATGTGATTTTGAAGATTTTTTCCAAAGTAATTAGTTTCATCAAGGAAAACAACATTTAAAATGGAGAGCAATTCTTAAACTTGTTTTAACTGTGACAGATGACATAGCTTCTATTAACTCAGATTAAATGATAAATATTTTAAAATTATGATGGAAGATATTTGCAACCATTACATTTATATATTTTAAAGAAATTATCTTTTATAGCAATAAAATATTCTCATATTTTGTTTACACTAATGTACAAAATCAGAATGTCCAGAGTTAAATTTCTGTGAAAACCTATTATGGGGCTGCTTTTTACTGGATGACAGCCTTAGCACGTTCGCAATAGCACGTTCCTTCAGGGAATTCAGAATTACTCCTCTACTTGCTGTAACTAAATATGGTTGCAAGTTCTAATATTTAGCAGCCCTACTGTGCCTTCTTGCATCGGCTCCCCAGTGGGAGGAGGATGTAAAGAAGCTGGTGACATCTTTCTTCTCTTAGCAAAGAGCCCACAGCGTTAATTCTCCTTTTTCTCACCTGCCCAGATGGATTTCCCCTTTTGCAGTCTGCCAACCACAGTGTGGGTGGAGAGAGCTTGGCCAGGTGAAAGACGGGACATATTTGCTGGGCACTGGGTATATTAAGTATATTACATATATGTTATATGTATAGTCTTCATACAGGTATGATTACTCCCATTTTACAAATAAGGTCATTGAGACTCTGGGAAGTTTAGTGACTTCCCTAAAGTGTCACATTATCAAGTGACAGAGCCAAGGTTTGAGTCCTTGTGTGTTTGGCCTTAAAGTCAATTTGCCAGGGTGTCTCCCTTGTGGCTGATCCAAGACAAAGCTATGACAGCTAAGGATTGGTATTGACACCCCCTCCCTCACTTTCTCATTTAATGCCCTAGACTCTGTATCAGGTCCACTTAACCCAGCCCTTCCCAGGGCACAGTACGCTACCCCTACCAAGGCTACTGCTATTCCTGCTTCTGTTACTGTTGCCATCACTGTACTAATAACAGCTATCATTATTGTTAACATAACCTCAACAATAATGTTTCTGCTAACATTTTTTTAGCTCCTACGAGTCAGGCATAATGCCAAATACATTACATAGATTACCTTCTGTAATGGTGCTATTAATATCTTCATTTGTGCATGAGAAAAACTGAAGATTGGAGAGGTTAAGCAACTTGCCCTCCTGATGTTCCTGGCTGCCTATTGCCCCTAAACAGTGAGCCCCCTTTCAGAACCAGTGGTGTTTCCAGTTAATCCCCTCTCTGTCTACCCCCCCATCTACCTTGTCAAAGTTTAACAAGTTATATCCTTTTCCTCTACTAAAAAATAACTATCTGGTTAATGGGTCCATAATAATTTGAAAGTATTTTTACATTTGCACTTTACATAATGTCTTTCAGAGGCATTACTTTAAACAAAGAATAATGGTGATTTTCAGTGACTAGGCAAGCTAATGGCCCTTAAATTGACTTTGGTCTGGACCTACTGTAACCCTGAGCTTGAAGCCACTGTCGGGGAGTGAAGGAGTGGTGGCAGCAGGAAAAGCAAGGTCAGTTATGAAGTTGAGGCGAAGACGACCTGTAGGGAGGCAAAAGCTGCCCTCTGGCCATCGGGCTCCTGAGGTCATGTGGCTCCGTCCTGCTTCACACATTCCTACCACCAGTGGGACATACACCCATGTTATACCTTGCAGTTCTTTCCCATAAGGAACTAGAGGAACTTTATTAACTTAAGATGTCACGGAGGTGCTTATCTAGTCAGTGAGGGAAGCCATCTTTGCCAGCAACATTGGAAGTACAATTAGGACGGATTAGGACAGCCTACTGACAACCAAGTGAGGACCCCATGGCCGTGCTAGGTAATGTGTATTTGGAATTTCTGAGAAGTCCCATAGGTTCTGGAAGTCACCTCATATCCTTTTGGAATATAGGTAGGGTATGACTGATTAATCAACATGCAAACAGATAAGTAAAATAGGCATTTGGGAAGAAAATCAGCATTTTACACCACAACTGCACTGAAATATTTGGATGGTATCTGAGCATGTGTGAGGAAATGGACCATGTTTTCCACTGTACAAATGTGCTTTTCTTGCCCTATTAACTTCAGGCTGAAAGCCAGTAGGAGACAGCTGACCTCAAGCCTGATCTGTCACAGCCTGGTCCTGGCCCAGACCATCTTGGTCAGCCATGGAATACATGGCTGAAAATAGCTTACTAGGCATGACTAACTAGTGGGGGGGGGGGCTAGAAATGAGGGCCTGGGCAGGACCTCCAGGTAATTGAGCAAAACAAAAGGTTATTATTTATTGTGTCTGGAGCTGTCAAGCAACTGGCCGCCTTGTAACAGCTGGTCAAGAGCAGGTCTGCAGGAAGTGACAATGAAAGAAAACTCCCAGAACCCTGGGAGTACATGCAGTACAGAACATGTGAGGGTGGGGCAAGGGATGCCTGCCCCTTTGTCTCTTCCTTAGCAGAGCCAATCCGACCCTGGGCATGGACCACTGCCCCAAGTACTGAGGCTCCCTCCTTCCTCCCAGGGTGGCCTCCATCCAGATGGATCCTAGCCCCAGCGCTAGGTCAGTCTAATGTCTCTCAGCCAGGGTCACCTATCGCCACTTCTCTGGTTTTGTTTGATAATGAGACTACTTATGTCTCTTCAACAGGCCCTCTTGAATCCTGAATCCAATCTGTCTTGACTGACACAAGAAGTTCTTACCCTCAGCTCAGCATCCAGTGGAGCTTAGCAGTGATTGTTCCCAGTCCCAGGATGCAAATGCCCTGGTGTTGACTACTGTGCTCCTGAGGGGCCCCAGAGTCCTCTTTTGTTTCTTTTAGTGCAGCCCTTCACCATGTTCGGCTTCACTTTGCTCTCATCTCCTTGCTTTCTGACGCTCTGTGACTTCCCACACAGGATTCCTCACCTCCCAGCTCTGCTATATTGTTGGAGATTGTTGTGGGTTGAATGGTGGCCCCCCAAAAAGATATATCCACATTCTGCCCCTGGAACCTTTGAATGTGGACCTTATTTAGAAAAAAAAAGTTATTGGCAAATGTAAGTTAGTTAAGGATCTCAAGACAAGATCATCCTGGATTATTCCGATTGACATTACATGCAGTGACAAGTGTCCTTATAAGAGAAAGGCAGAGAGAGACTTGACACAACGGCAGAGAAGGCCATGAAAAGGCTTAGGGCTACAAGGAATGTCTAGAGTCACCAGAAATTAGAAGGGCCAAGGAATGGGTTCTGCCCTTCAGCCTCTGGAAGGAGCACAGCCCTGCCAACACCGTAATTTTGGACTCCTGGCCTCCAGAACTCAGTGAGAATCAGTGTGTTGTATTTTGAGCTGCCACGTTTATGCTGATTTGTTATGGCAGCCACAGGAAACTAGCCACACTACCCAATACTGACGCCTTTTGCAACTGAGCTCGATGCGCCCTTCAGACTTCCGTGCTTCTCCTACTCCCATGAGTCTCCTTCACCAGCCTCCCGGCCCATCCTTCCAGTGGGTGTTTCTTACAGCAAGGTCCAGTTCAGTTCCTCTTCTCAGTAATCTCCTTTGCTTGGAAGAACTTATCTACACATCACACCGAGGATTTCCAGAGACGGGTTTTATGCACAGAGTCTTCTCCATGCTGGTTAATTTTAGGGAGATCATAAAAACCTAAACGCTGTCCCTTTTGCTGTGGTCCCTTGAGCCTGCTTAATGATAGTTTCTCACAGTATGTAGCATGTTATTTGTGTGCACATTTCCCACACAACCTTCTTCTAGACCTCTTAGTAGTGCTGTCACTGGCAAAGGGGATTGAGGACGTGTTTCTATGTGATGTTTTTTTCCCCAGTTCTTTTCTGGGGAAAATACTACTTATGCATCCCTCTCATATTCTGGATTGTGCTGTGTTGTTCAAGTCACAGGACTGGAATGGACTTTATCTGATTACCAGGCAAAGGTGGCACTTTTTATCATCAAAGGCAACCAGGCAGCTTCTTCATGTAGATGACCATGTTACACAGGAATGCACATCAGCATGTGTGTGTGTGCATGTGTGTCTGTCCTCCAAAACTACATAAAGGTAACAAGATAATTGGGAAATTAAGAATTTGGTACTTACAAAGCTGCATAAGGAACACCAGTTTCCTATGTGTATTGAACACAAGTTTTACAAAGTGGATCCCAGGAAAGTTGTCTGTCTTATCTGGAAAAAGAAGAAAGATTTGGCTTATTTTGCTGATATTAGTGGAACCATCTTTGTAAAATGAAACAAACTGAAAAGTAAGGGAGGGAGGAAAGAAGAAAAGCATCAAAATCCAATCTCGGGATTAATCTGCTTTGTATGACTCTTTTTGGAAAGGTGTTATTATGCAAGATGTTAAAGGAATGGAAGCCTTCCTGGAGCCATAAAATATTTTTAAATGTTAGTGTGCAAACTATTGTGAGTATGAATTAACAATTTCCCTACCTGCATTGAATTGAACTGGGCCCCAAATGAAAAACAGCAATAGACAACAAACAATTTTGGTTAATAAAAATGAAAACATGCATGGCGTGCACATTTGAGCTTCAGGTTCCCTGATAGTAGGAGAAGCTGGGGAGAATTTCTTTACACTGGCTGGTTCATTGGACTTTTCTGTGTGGCTTCCCTGTGGGGCCTCTCCCCACCAGGCCACCTATCTCAGGTTGGGAAGAGCAAGGGGCTTTGGAGACTGCCACAGAAATTCAAATCTATTTACAGCCAACTCTCTGGTTTTAAGAAAAGATAGCTATTCCATTTAGCTGACTGTTGAAGGCAGTTTCTTCATTCTGAAGTTTATATATATAAAAAAAGAATTCATATGGTATTTGTCTTTCACTGCCTGGCTTATTTCACTTAGCACAATGCTTTCCAGCTCCATCTAAGCTGTTGCAAAGGGTAGGAGCTCCTTCTTTCTTTCTGCTGCATAGAATTCCATTGTGTAAATGTACCATAGTTTTTTGATCCATTCATTTACTGATGGGCATCTTGGTTGCTTCCAGCACTTAGCTATTGTAAATTGTGCTGCTATGAACATCGGGATGCATAGGTTCTTTTGGATTGGTGTTTTAGTGTTCTTAGGATATAGTCCCAGCAGTGGAATTGCTGGGTCAAAAGGCAGACCCATTTTTAGTTTTCTGAGGAAGTTCCATACTGCTTTCCATAGTGGTTGTACCAGCCTGCCATCCCACCAACAGTGCACTAGGGTCCCCTTTTCTTCACAACCTCTCCAACACTTGTTGTTTGTTGCTTTGTTTATGATGGCCATTCTGACCAGTGTGAAGCGGTATCTCACTGTGGTTTTAATTTGGATCTCTCTGATAGCTAGTGATACTGAACATCGTTTCATGTGTCTTTGGATCTTTTGTATGTCCTCCTTGGAGAAGTGTCTGTTCAAGTTCTTTGCCCATTTTTTAGTTGGGTTGCTTCTTAGAGTGGAGTCATTTAAGTTCTTTATATATTTTGGAGATTAAACCCTTGCCTGAGGTATCATTGGCAAATATGTTTTCCCATACAGTTGGTTCTCTTTTTGTTTTGAAAGACAAATACCATATGATCTCACCTTTAACAGGAACCTAAACAACAAAACAAAGAAACAAGCAAAATATAACCAAAGACACTGGAATAGAAGACAGGCTGACAGTGACCAGAGGGGAGAGAAGAGGGAATTTCAGGGGAGAATGGGAAGGGTTTACAGGAACAAATTTAAAGGACACATGGACAAAAACTAGGGGGAGGGTGGTAATGGGAGGGAAGTGGGGAGGGTTGGGTGGGTGGGCTAGAATGGGAGTAGAAGGGAGAAAACTGTACTTGAACAATGATTAAAATAAAATTAAAATTAAGAAAATTTAAAAAAGAATTCCTCAACATTCTTTTCTTGCTCATGAAAACAAGAATTAGAAATAAGTGGTTTAGTCCAAGGGGGCTAAGCTTTTGTATGTTTGCTAAATCTTGGCTTCTGGGTTAAGGATTTTTTTTTAACAGTTAGTGTTTTACTTCTGGATGACTAAGTTCAAGTCCTTTGAGACTAATTAATGCATCCATGAAAATTTATATGTAGCCAAAGCCATCAGGCCTAAAATGAATCAGATTTTGGAGAGGTCAGAATTGTATTCATAGTGAAAACTGTGGCCCGGACTGGCTTCGTGCTTTTGTGACTGTTTCAGCCTTTTGGCACTTCCAGTGCCCCCTTGCTGTAATGATGGTGAGAGTGTACAAGAGTCTCAGTGGACTGTGTGCAGCCTGTTCATATTTGGAATTTGTCTGCATAGCTCAGCCTGTGTTAGGGGCAGTGGGGGTCTAAGAGTGCCTAAGGCCTAGGGAAACTCAACCACTTTTTTCTGGAGGAGTATCACTCAATGGAGAAGCTGAAGGGACTGATATAAGCAACTAGCTGCACTGAGGGAGCTGTAGACCAAGGTTCTCACTCAGAGACCATCTGGGGAACCCATGAACTTTCCTGACAGGGAGAAGAATCTGCTTTGAACACCCACCATGCCTAGAGAGCATCAGTGCTGCATCACTATACTGTCACCCAAGCGAACGCTTTCTTGCCTCTTATGGCTCCTCCTTCTCTTGCCCCCGCTGCTTTTCACCACACGCCAGAGAATGGGAGGAGAGCAGCTAGAATACAGGATCTATAAGAGCTGGCTTCACTTTGGTATTTATTTCTTGGCTAGCTGATTGCCACTGGGATTCCTAGGGCCATATCTTCCTGGTTCTCGCTTCCCTTATCACTGAACATTTATTGAACTATTTAATGAATATATACCATGTGCCAGGCCTATTGTTAGGCTCTTCATATCTGTTGCTACTTTTAATCCTCATGGCTACCTTTGGATGAATATTATTAGCCTCATTTTACAGATGAGGTGATACATGTACATGTTAAACAAATTCACCAAAGCCACACAACTAGGAAATAAGGGTGTCGAATTTGATCCAGGGAGAGCTGACTCCACGGCCCACAGCTCTCCCATTACACTGCGCTGCTACAGCTGTGTGTCTTTCTGTGCACACAGGAAGGAGGTGCATGGCTTTAGAGACATTGGTCCGATGCAGCAGAATCCAGTTAAGCCCCTTATTGTGGGGACCCCCTCTGGCCTGGCTTCTTGGATTCTCAAGGGGGTGCTTATGGGCCCTCAGTAGCCCATAGACCACCCTCTACCCAGCTGTGAGTGCACAGGAACCTAGAAGAGACTTTTGTTCACCGGAATCTAGGAGTAGCTTAAACATGGGCTGTGTTGTCTTCATTTCTGTGCTCATGGCCTCTTCCACATTTAGGAGCTACTAATTTAATGATTCGAGAGACGTGGAATGTTGTCAGGTGCCGTGTTCTCTCTTCTAGGAAGTAACCAATAGACTTCCTTAACCCAGCTAGAAAGAAAAAGATCCCACTCTCAGGAATCTTCCCTTTAGGGGAAAAGAAAGGAAGATGGAAAGGAAAGAATTGGAGAGGAGGGAAATGCATTCTACCCTATCTCTCCATCTTTATCTCAGGAGGAAAATAAAGCAAGAACAGTATTAATTGTTTCTCAAGTACATCTGGTAAGGAGACTGTGAGTAGCTTAAGTCAATAAACCACCTTGATGTTGAATTTGCTAAATGCTTAATTCCTTAAAACTTCCTCACACATCTCTCAGTTTATCACTAGCACCACCCTACACTGAGTTAAGTATAAGCCAGTTTGTTTCTTCCAAGAACTGATTGCCAATAGACCCTGAGATGGCTAGGACTCAGCATTTTTTGGACTGAGTCCAAAAAAGATATTGAGCTGGGTATCATCCTGGTACTGAAGAAAGAGTGCCGTGGTGTCCAACGATGTTTCTCAGTGGCCTGAAATACAAGTTGAACAAGCTGGCTAACAGCATTGCGATATGAAGGACACTGCAGCCAAGGATCTCCCAAGAAGAGGAACCTCTGGAGAATGAGCCTTTTATTTCTCCCAGAGGGAAAAAAAATCAGACTTGAACATACAAGGTTATCCACTCACAAGCCTTTACATGACGCACCCACCTATTCCTGCAAACACATGCACACCCCACAGAGGGTGCAGATGCGGGGCTGACTGGGAGCACTGAGCAATTTTCTGCTTTTTTCTTTTTCCTCATAAAAGCACATCAAATTAATTATGGCCAATTACATACAAATCCTTTTCTGTCTGCCAATCAGGACTGCCTGACGGAAAGAGGCGCTCTCACCTACTTTATTATGCAAATTGATATTCAAAGGCTGAAGAACAATGCAGACTTCAGCACAGCAGTGATTTCAGGCTGCTGCCAGAGGAGTTGCTTTAACCCTCTGATGATGTTGAGAGAGGGCTGAGAAGGCTTCAAGTAGCGATGGAGGCAGAGTCCAAGTCAGTGCTGCCTCCCAGAGTAGTACAGGTTGCTCTGATGTGAACTGGGCTCTGACGTGGGAGGTCACCACTAGGTCTGACAAGACCCAGGACAGTTTGGAATCCAAACAGTTTAGAGAGAATACCTTGATTCTTTGCATACCCCTATGTTCTGACAACTATAAATAACATTTTGTAGGGTTGGTAGGCTTGTGTAAGCATGAGGTCAGGCGTGGCCATAAATGTACTGATACCCAGAATACCTGCAGTCAAGGGCAAACGTGATCCATCATGCACAGAAACAACCAATCCGCACATGCACACTCATGCGCACATGCACCAAGGCAGAAATCAATGAACACTAGTATTTCACATTATGAGATTATTTTGTGTGTAAAAGGCCTGTACCATTCAGCCATTTGTTCATTCAGGAGCTACTATATGCAAAGAAAGAGTTATTTATTTCACTCCTCTGCAATCACAGTTGTGAGGACTTCTCTATTACCTACCTCACCTTGTTACCTTGTCCCAGCACTTCAGAATCTCCTCTTGAATTAGAATTAAAATCTTGCCTTTGACTCAAATTCAAGTCATTGAAAAGAAGCTTTTAACAAAATTATGTAATTGTCACCCTGGTTCTGTTTGCTGGGGAAGGTATGAGCCAGACATAGCACACAGCAGTATTGGCATTTCTGCTTGGCAGCTGTGGCCTCAGTGAGGTGCAATAGGGTTAGGAGGAGTTTGGTCTTAGGAACCTGGGCCATTTTGTATCTCCTGAATAGCCTACACAGTGTGACTTCAGTTTTTGGGTTCAAGTGTCATGAAATCACCCATCATCTAACACGCCCATGCTCTGTGACGAGTCCCTCCAGGATACAGATGACCCATACCCACAGCCATTCCACCACCATACTGGTTGTTGTTGGCACCAGACGCCCGTAGGTTATTGTGTACACATTAAAGGGAGAACACGACATCCTCGCAGCATCTGAGAGATGTGTGGTTCAGTGAAGAAGAAGGAATCATGGAGAGAAAATAGACCCAAAGCAGTTTACGAGCTGGGCTGACTGGTCTGCATGGCCACTACTCTTTTGGAATGCTTTTATGTGCTTCTATTTCTAGTTTAAACATTTATATAAAATAGAAAACAAAAAATTAAACTGTCTGCTTCTTAAAATGCATATATCTTTGGAACACTGAGTGATGGCTCAATCACAAATCAGTGAGACTTTTTTTTAGGGTTGTCTCCATAGATGTGATCCCTTTGGATGGAAAAAATGGGACATTTGATTTTGTGGACATGGGTCACATAGAAAAATAGGGACTGTCAGGTAGGAATGCCCAGGAGAGGCTCTTAAGAAAGGAGGAGGGCCCAGGAAGTGGGGTGTGAATATAGAAAGTAAAGTGCAAGGGCAAGCCCTGCACCCAAGCCAGGAAACTCCCTCTCCTTTTCTCCAGTACTTCATCACCCATCCCCTATCCCTCCCTGGTCCCCAGATTCCCACCCTTGTCTGCCTACAACAGCCAGAACCCACCTCTGCCACCCTCCACTGGAATCATGGATGAGATGTCCATTGCCTTCACAGCTCTGTAAGCTCCTTGAGGCTGCAGATGCTCTTACAGTAACTCTGTCTGCTCAGCTTCTGGGACAGCACCTGCTACCTCATAGAAGTATGTTAAGTGAATGAGTGCCCCCAGAACATAAACTAACAATATTAACACAAAAAGTTCTGCTCTCTTATGGATGCAATTGCCTTTAATAAGCTAACCACTTACAGTATTGTTCCTCTGGGGAAATGTATTTCTGTTTCTGAACAGCTGATTTATAAATGAACTCTTGAGGACACTGTGTTCATAGGTTGGAGCCTGCCTATTAAAAACTGCAGTTCCAAAGCCAAAGATAAAATAACCTTTGTATGATGTGTTCTTTTGGAGTGTTGGCAACCATGACCCTCGTCCATGGTAATCACTATACAAAACCACATCCATAGTTACAGTCTCAGAGAGTGGACCAGTCATTAGTGGCCATGGGTGGCATTCCCTGGAATGGAAATTACATTCTTTGTTGTATTTACTTCTCCTTCCAGACCTTTTAGGCAGAAAAAACTAAGACTCTGTCACTTGAAAGTATGTGATCTGGATGAGCTCCTAAAGCCCTATGGTGCCTCAGTTTCCTAATTATAACACAAGGATAAAAATGTTGCTTACAATATAGGTTGTGCTGATTAAAGACTTATAATACCTGTAAAGTGCTTAGAACAGTGTCGCATGCATACTAATCCTTCATTAAATGTTAGGGCTCAGATCTTTCCACAGACCCAGGGTTTGTGCCTACATGTATCTCACACAGCCCATACTGTTTACAATTTATGATGAATATATACCTTGAAAACCATAGGAAAACTTCTACTAATCTACTCTAGAATCCATATACAGTCCTCCCTCCACCAACCTGCTCCCTGCACTTGTCTATTTCAGTGAGATTCCAGGAAAGGCAGGGGCATGAAGGACAAGTAATGTGAATATGTCAGGGCTGGAAAGGTTTGCAGGGGAGAACCAAAGAGTCACTTTCAGTGCTTAGACTACCCGAAAATAGCTCTGGATCCATGGATGCTCAAAGAAGGGTATCTGCCATGGGTGACAAGTGCCTGGTACCTTTTTGCAACCATCCCTGCGGGTCTTTTGAGAGAAAGCACTCGGCATCCTCCTTGTTGCAGAGTAAGAGCTCAGTGAATGTTTCTAAATCTGTATCTGTCACCAGTGCTGTGATAGAAAACAATTACTTTATGTTGTTATTTGACTACTACTGGGCCTTCCTCCAAGTAATTCTTCCAGCAGTGGACAAACTACAAAACTGCATGGCCTGTATTGCCAAAAAAATTGTCTGTCCTCTCAGACTCCCAGATAAAGTAAACCTAACCACTCCTACTTCAGCTCTCTTGGAAACTTAGAAAAGAGCTTTAGCTTCACTGCAAATTGTTGATGAAACAGAGAATTTATAATTTTCTTAAGTTATCATTAATGCCCACTTTGATTAGCCATAGAAAGTATGTTCTTATTGTCATAAGTAGTTGCCACTCTATAATAATTTGTACACTGATGAAGGAATCGCTGAGGCTCCCTAGTGACCTGTTGCCATTTGGAAAATTCCCAGAATGTCAAGTTAGACCTGAGTTGGGAGAACCTGAGACCCATGGTTGTAGTCCCTGATGTTCCTCCACTCACTTCCCAGCCCAGGGAGTTCTCTTCCATCCTCCCTATCACTTAGGTCTGTACTGGCCAATTCCTGCTCAGCCCCTGCTGTTTTAATGAGCCTGTCCCACCTGCCTGTATGACAACCATAATGCAGTGGTTTTCTCTAAATACTCAGTTTCATTGCTTTTCAGTCTCATCACCCAATCTTCATTTATTCACTCAACAGAGAGACCTTAAACAGCAACCATAAACTGCTTACTGAGACAGGACAGGAAGGTTAGGACAACTCTGTGCAAACACATTGTCTCTAAACTTTTTGTCTGCAGAGTCCAACCACACAGTTTATCTCAGGAGTCCTGGCAGCTGCCATGCTGTCCATGGCTAAGGCCTGGAGGCCCTGGAACTAGAAAGACCACTAGTGTCTCCAGAAACCCCTCCTTACCTTTCACCCTTTCAACCTGGATTCTGCCTCTGAGCATAATCCTGCCCCTCTCCACAGTTCTTTGGATTAACTGAGGCCTCTGTGGTATCATCTCCCTGGGTTTTTACTTAAATTTTTATATTCTCTACACTTAGCATAATACTTAGTATATAACAGCAATTAATTTAACAATTATTTATTGGCTGATAACTAGTTACCTTATGAATATGGTTGCCAGATTTAGCAAGTAAAAATATAGAGTACCCACTTAAATTTGTATTTCTGATAAACATGAATATAATTTTGGTACAAAGTGTGTCCTGAAACTTCATGGGAACCATACCTATGAAGAGATGCTGAATAGTGTCAGGGTCCTAGTCCAGTGCAGAGGGCAGAGGTGGTTCTTAAAGCATAGATGGCAGGTAGTGACAGAGGGATTTTCCTGGGTGCTCCTTTCAGCATTAATAAACCCAGCCTTTTATACTTTCACAGTGAGACTCATTCCGTCTTTTTGATTATTTTCCAAGCCTTTTCAAATTTTAGTAGTGAGGTTGATAAGTAATAGAAGAAAGTACACAGTGAACATAAAGTCTGCCCCCTGGCCCAGGACCTGACCGTGTCCTTCCCACGTGCCACAGTGCGTAGGCTCCCTGTTTAAACAGTGGCACTACGTTGCCCACTCGTGCAGCCTGTGGTCCACTGAGGCTCCACCGTCTTTCCTGGCCGTGCTTTTGACAAGGCCAGTGCCTGTGCCTTCTTACTCCAGGGCTGTGTGCTGTTGCATCCTGTGCGAGCGACTGTGCGAGCGACTGTGTGCTCTTCCTGATTGAACTTCACCCTTTTCATGTCCTCTCCATCGTGCTAGACATATTGTTTTGATCTTTAATTCTCTTTCCCAATGGTCAGCTATCCAATCCAATTTAGTGTCCCAAGCAGATGTAAAAAGCAAGCTTTCCATCCCAGCATCTAAGTTATTAAAGAAAATGAGGCCTTTCCCTGCATGTTTCATAAGTTTCCCCACGTTCCCAACTCAGACTGGCCTTGTCCACCCTTTCCCCGAGGGTCCCCCCTGCCGAGCCAGAGAGGCCTCCTATTTGATTAACGAGAACTTCTTTCTTTATGTTTCACTTCAGCACTGACTGGGGACTGTTTCTCATTCGGTTACCTGGCTCCTGATTTGGAATTACAGAATAATTTTGAAGTAGACTAACTTCTTTATGACCCATTGACTAAGTGAATATGACACATGCACTTGAACCCAGTGGCCTGGTGTCTTAGAAGAGCCACCACAGAGCTCACTGTGGAGGCCTTTGAAAAATGTCCCCCTCGGTAGCTCAGAAAATATCCCCATTAGCAAGCATAATTTCTTGTAATTATGTCCACCTAGACAAACATTTAAAAGTATAAGTGTTAAATGGAATCACCTAAATTGTTTTCCAAAATATGTGTTGTGATTTATAGGCAAGCTGTCCCTCTGGTAATCTTATCTCTTCAGCCATTTGCTTATCCTAGAAAAAAGTATCTTTTCCAAGCCTGGGATGAAATAACCTTGGCTTTTGTTTTAAGTGGAAAAATAAATTTTAATATGTTTATCTGATGCAAACTTGAAGTTGTGCCACTGAAAACTCAAACCAGACCAAGCTTATGGTGCTAGCTTCAAAAAGGAGGGCAGTTACAGGTGGTGTATTGTCAGAGACAAGAGTTTCCAGAGGACAGTGACTTTGTCCCTAAAAGACAGTCTAAGCTCAGGACATCCTGTAGGAGAGCAAAGGAAAAGGGGACAAGTTTTAAGGGGAAAGTTTAAGCATCTGGTTTAAAATCTGGAAGAGTCCCTAAAATAGCTTTATCTTACCCTGTCTTTCTCTTTCTATCTCTCTCTCTCTTTTTTTTCCATTAATGGAAATTATGTTACATGGTGTAACATACTAATATTTAACACATTTACCATGTTTATTTGTCTCTCCTGCTAGCCTGTAACCTTCATGGGGACAAAAACTTTTGTCCTTGTTTACTAATGTATCCACAATAACAATAATAGAGTTTGGCAAATATAGGTGCTCACATATTTGTTAAAGAATGAATTAATGAATCATTTAGACAATGAATAAATAAATGGATGGGTGAATAGGCAATTATATAATTCATACAGTATTCATAATATAAGCCAATACTTTTCTTTCTTCATTAGCCATTTGAATTTGACAAACAGCTAATGGCTGAGCAGAGAAGAAGAGAAGGTAATATAGATAAGAAATATTTGACATTCATAGCTTCAGATAAAATTTGCTTGTGGTCTCTACTATTAAATCTTCTAAATCAAGCAGGTGTTTAAAAAGAATACTAAGTAAATGAGGTATCCAAATGTATTACTATTGTAGCTTATCAGATCTTAAATTAGAAAGGCATTTCAGGACTTAATTGGCAAGATCCTTGATATCTTTGAAGCCCCTGAGCGCCCCTCCGCTCACGTGTGAGAAGAGCACAGCAGGCCCCTATGTGTGTCCGTGCGCCAAGCCTGCACTGTTCTCTGAACGGGAGACCTCAGCTTCACAATCATCCAGGTGTTCACTGAGCGCTTTCTGCTTTCCAACCACTCATTTAACAAGAGGGAGCCAGCCCTGAAATGACTGTCACAATGCGGCTTTCCACCTTTAGAGGGAAAAAGAGACCAATGATAACAAAACAAGTTTGTCTAAAGGAATGATTAAAAGTGAAAAGTTTCTAAGATTGTCCTAGAGCAAGAAGATAATAAACACAACCTTTTAAACTATCTATGGTCTTTTGTAGCTAAATACCTTGTAGGGTTCACATCCCAGTATCCTGGTGCATCGCAGGTGCTCACTGAGTGTCTGAATGAAGGGTGAACCTGAAGAGGAATGTGAACAGTGTAGTTTAGACTGATTTTCAACAGAGGGGTTGAAGGTAAAGGGGCTTTTAGACTTAACCCTCAGTCAAGTGGAAAAATTAAATTCCATTCCTCCACTAATAGTGTTACTGATCTTCTTCTTTTGTGCAATCACCTTTCAATCATTGTGTTAGCACTGCAGTCGGAGTCCTGCTAAAGATGGCTTAAGTCCATTGGACTTTCATGATCCCGAAAGGACTGGGGTATGGAAGCGTCTGCCTTCCCTTGTCATTGACTCCAGTGCAGTGCCTGGTCTAGTGGGGGCTGACTATGTGTGTGGTGACCGGATGGAGGGGACAGGAGCAGAGAATGTCTGTTTGCTCTCGGATGCCCAGTGACCTGCCCAGGCCTCTGCTTCCTGCTCCTTTCAGGGAGCACTTGGTTCAATCAGCTTTTTCAAACTCTATTTCACAGTCTTAAAGACAGATGTGTATTCTTTAAAAAATATACGGTAAACTTTGTTGAGGAAATGCTGTGTCAAGGTAAAATAAGTTTTTTTTTTTATCCCAAAGCACTTGTCAGAGCCCTCTCCTGTGAGGGTCCATTGTGAACCCCAGAAGGGGATGAGTTCACACAGTGGGATCCCCGGAGGCTCCCTCCCAGCGGTGACCTTGTGTAAACTGGAGTGCCCCCCCCCCCCCCCCCCCCCGCAGGGCTGACTTTCACTGACCACAGCGGGAAGTTCTGCTGTGCTGTAAATGGGTGACAATGAGGTCGTGTGTGCACATGCTGGCATCTCTGTTTCTCAGTATATGGGATGGACTGATCTGATTGATTGCCAGGGAAGTTTGTCTGCCACCCTGACGTGCCTCTCCCTGGACCCTCAGTTGCCCTTGGCCTTGCCTGGCACAGATCTTAGGCAGCCCTACCCCAACTCCAAAGATATTGCCACTGTGATAAGAACCTTGGGTTACCATGCCAACAACTGGAGCACCCCTAAATCATTGGGGCATCTTGCATATGGAAACCCTCATAGTAACCTTTAGCATTCTCCCCAAAACTGTATATAAGCTGTTGGAGCTTGTTGTAGAGTTCTAGAATACCAGTTTCCATGGTGAATCCATCTGTACCCTTTACTTAAAATCATCTTCTAAGACCATCTCTCCTCACTGGCACCCAGAGCTTGTATAAAATATCCACAACCATCCCTGCAGTCTCACAAGTCTGTCTGGAGTGGAGTGGAGTTGATGGCAACCGCACATCTTTGTAACTAACAGTCCCCCACCCTAAGAGCGGGTCAAGGGAACATAACCAAGGCCACCTGTAATGCACAGAATGGCTTCAGGATAAAACTCAAATGCCTTAGTCCTTAAGCCTCTGTTTCATTCCTTCTCCATGTTATCATAATTATCTCCAACTCTGCCACATTTTTGGTGCCAAAGAAATATTCATATGCTTTGTGAAGTCCTAAATTTGACAAGCTCTTTTGGGATCTCAGATCTGATATATTTTTTGAAGAGAAAATGGAGAGGGTGCCAAGAAAGATGTCCCCAGTTGGCCTGAAGACATATTAACTCCCCACTCTCCAGGGATGACAGACCATGCCAGACCTGAGCACCGTTAATGCTCAGCTGTGTGTTGTGTGATAGTGCAGTGACCAGTAAGGAGGGTATCCTGAATTATTTTTAATATAGTAAATGAATTTACATTTGTGCTATTAAACTCATTCAAGCATTCATTCATTCATTCATTCATTCATTCATTCATATTGAGAGCCTACTAAGTGCCAAGTACTGTTCTTGACACTAGAGAGACAGCAGTGATCAAAACAGACAAAAGTTTGTCCTTCATGTCACTTACATCCTAAAGGAGCTGAGAAAAGAAAACACATTAAAAAGGCAATTATGTACAACATTAGATGGTGTTAGCTGCTACAGAAAAATATAAAGCAGAGAAGAGAGATAGTGAGTGTTGGCAGAGGAGATGCAACTGCAAATTGTGTGGTCCAGGAAAGCCTCAGTGAGAAAGACCATCCAGTCTGACCCGAAGTTAGTGAGGGGCTTCCCCAGAAGAGGGAAGAGCAGACTGAGACAGAAGTTTGCCTGCTGTGTTCTAGGAACCACTGTGGCTACTGAGAGTGAGTAGTAGGAGATGATGTGGTGTGGATGAGCTCGACTCTGCCACTTCCCTGCCTTCTTCTGAACTCAATTTTGCCCAGACTTCCATCTTGATGTCTTTTTCATATATCCTTCCCCTTATACTCTCCCTGAAAATGGGCCAGATCCTGTTATTTCTAGTGAATGCCCCTGCTCCAGCCTCTCTGTTCTTCAAACCATATACTTGAGCAGCATAACGATACCTAAGTATTGGCATCACGTCCTTTCCCAGCCTGACCATTCAGCATGCTGTACAGTGTGGCTTCTCTCTGTGCACCAACTATGTTCAATGTTCATGTCAGAACATTCCTTCCAACTTCAGATAAGACATGGTGCTTGGGTCCCTCTGCATTTTAGCTTGTGTCATTCATTCCTCTTGCCCTAAGTGCCCTGCCCACACCTCTGCTTGTATATTCTCCACCAATCTGTAGGAGTCAGCTCCATCTCTGCTTCCTGTAGCCTCCCCATCACCACCCTCACATTATGATCTCCACTCCCTCTAGATTTCCATCGCCTTTCCTTGCCTTACATCTCGTTTGAAACTTGGCACAATGCTCATTTAGTCATAGGGTTTTTCTATTCTACATATGTTGACTGAGCATCTGTTCTGTGTATAGAGAATTTTGTGATGTGTTTTACAGTTAAGCGTGAGGACCCTGCATCTGAATTCTTGCTCTGCTGGTTTCTAGCTGTATGACCTTATTCAAATGACATACCTCTCTGTATATCAGTTTCCTTGCCCGTTAAATGGAGGTAACAATACCGACTTCATAGGGTTAATGGGAAGATTGATGATTTACATAATGCATGGCATATTAACATAGAAGTGTTAGCTGCTGCCATCATTATATTATTGTTATTTCCAATTGAACTATAACTTGGGGATTATATTTGTTGCCTCATTTCATTTCAGATATTCATTTCAGAGCTCAATGACTTATACATGGATTATATGCATTAAATATATGTTGATGATGATATTTTATGGCCAGACATAAAAGTTTGCAAAACATCTAAGACTTTAGGATACAGGTTATATCACACTAAAGTTAATATAGGAATAAACCCACTTGCTCTACTAGCTCAGGGACCAAACCTCAGTTAGTTAGCATGTGATGTAATGCCATTATCTGATTTTATGAAATATTTTAGGAAATACTTATTAAGGCATATATATCCAAATTTTGTAAAATACAAAAGAAATAATTGCTTTACTATGAGGAAAAGTGGTATTTTATTTTCTGTAAGCTCTTGCTTTGGCCACAGCAGGAGAGGTAGCTACAGGAGAAGAAGTTCCATCCCCCTACCTCCTCCTCCCCTCTGGGGCCTGTCAGAGGAACCCCAGCTCCTCCTAAGCTCAGAGAGGCAAGGGGCCCCTGCCCTGGGCGCACAGCACCCAGAGTTGTGAAGATACATTTACCAGGCTTCTCACATCCAAGTGCAGGCTTCTTCACATGCAGACTTGGGTGTGTTTGCCACTGTGGACAGTCGTGGCACTGACATTAACAATAGGGGGAAAAGGATCAGAAATGACTAAGGTGTTCAGTGCTTTCTGTATAACTCACTTTTGGTGGTAACAAAATGCCATCAGGTTCTCCAGGGGCCCAGGAAGGGAACTAAGTAAATTTTGGCAATTTTGGCAATTTTATTTTATACCTGTACCTACTAGCTATATCCTGTAATGTTATTATCACAATTCAGTCACCTACTCTGAATGAATTTGAACAATATTCTCTCCTGTGAATAATGTATAATTAAATGTAAAAATAATCATTTTTCCTCCCACCTCCACCCCCAATGACAACTTTCATGAAAGGGAAGAGTCTGACTTTCTAACCCGTTGCTGTATCCACAGCCAGGTGTTCCATGGGAGGGTCCTGGGTGCCTGTCCTGGGCCCCGGGTTTTAAAATGGTGGCTCTGTAATGATATGCTGCACCGTATGTCTCCTCCTAGAGCCTTGTTGAAATTCAGTTTCAAAGTTTCTTAAGTCACTCAGTTAATAAATGGTGGAGCTCAGATTTAAGCTTAGATCTTTTGAGCCCTTAAGTCATGTGTTTACTTACTGTTTTATCATTAAATTGCCCTTTCGCTGTAAACACAGACTACTTCCTTTTAGCCATCTATTCCAAACCTTTATAGCCATGGAACAGGGAAGAAGATCCTGCCTTCAAAAAGTCCACTCTTTGTATCCTGGTCTGACCTCCTTCTTCCCACTTGGCCAAACAAGGGATCGTTTTGGGAGAGGGGGGAGGCCACTTCCTCCAGCCACCTTCTCCTGTCTGCAGACATTGCTCAGAGTCTTCCTCCGAGCTAGGCTATAGGACATTATTGTGGGAAGATTGAGTGGCATACAGAATACGAGTGGTTGCTGTACTTACTCATTTGTTCACAGGAAAATTGAGAAGATCTAGAGAGAGTGATATACAAAACATGATGCACTTTGGAGTGGGGTGGGGGACATAGGACCCAGCACTCCTGCTCCTGGGAATTACCTGAATGAAAATGTATGTTTACACATAAAATGATACATGAATGTTACAGCTGCTCTGTCCACATTTACCCCAGACTGAAAGTAACCCCCTAAATGTCCTTCCATGGGTAAATGGACAAATACACTGATACATTCATACAATGGATCCTCAGCAATAAAAAGGAATGACCTAGAGACACATGCAGAGCATGGAGGCATCTCAAAAACACTGTAAGTAAGAAAAACCTTTCTCAAAAGGTCACAGACTATATGATTCCACTTATATGACATTCTGGAAAAGACAAAACTGTGGGGTTAGAGAATAGATCAGTGGTTGCCAGAGGTTAAAGGTCAGGAGAAGGTGACTTCAAGGGAGTAGCTCAAGGGAGTTTGGGGGCTGATGGAATTGTTCTGTGTCCTGATCGTGGTAATGGTTACAAGATTCTATACATGGTTACGATTCACATAGCTAGTGGGGATTTAGTGCTTAGTACATACATAGATTCAGTTGGGGAAGATGAGAGAGGCACGCCAGGGATGGTTGCACAACAACGGGAATGTACTTAATGCCACGGCACTGTCCACTTAAAAATACTTAAAATGGTAAATTTATGTTAGGTTTATTTTATCACAATTTAAAGGAATGAATGAATGAATGTATAGACAGATAGCAGAATTCATAGAACTGTACGGAAAAATAGTGAACCAACAATTAAAAAGTACTATGAAACCAGAGGATACTGATGGTAATAATAAGGACAAAGGAGAGTGTTGGGGAGGGGAGAGAGTGGTCCCTGCAGGGCTGTGATGCTCCGCCACCCCTCGTAATTGGTAGCAGAGGCCAAAAGCAGCCCTGGCATCCTAAACCTTCCCACTGCTTCTCTTGGGTGCCTCAGAGAATTGAGTGGCATTTGGGCATTGATTCTCCTTGTGATTCAAATGCAAAATCAGGAGTAATGGAATAAATATTTATGTGTTGGACTGTCAAGCTTTGAAGACAAAAACCCCCAGTTCCGTGTCTCATGTGGATGGACCCAGCAAACAGGACGTACAGTACACATCTCTACAAGGTCACAGTGCTGGTTCGTCCTGATCCGCATGTGCTGATTGAACTCCAGCTGAATGAGAAGAACCGTTTTTTGGAGAAACCAACTACCCACGAAGGCATCTGCTCGCCCTCGTCACTGTAGGAGAGCGCTTCCATTTGTGTGCTGTCACTCACAAGACCTAACTCTGATTAACCTCCTTAGCACCTGACGGTCAGTACAGAAGCCTGGATGCCATCAACATTTAGGAGACTTTTTGCTTGTTTTCAGAACCTGCTCTTTCCCCAGGCTCTTTCTAACACAAAAACCCAATTTTGACAATGCCTTCAGTTCAGCAACTGAGAATTCTTCAGTTGCTTCTGACAATAGTGATGATGATGATGATGATATTAATAATGATAATGACAATACTGTAATAATAGCTAATCATGTACTTATCATGGGCCAAGCACTGTGCTAACACTTTGCCCAGAGTAACTGGTTGAACTATGAGCTCTATGAAGTAGGCACTATTACGACCCCCATTGTACCAATGTGGAAACTGGGGCACAGAGAAGTTAAATGAGTTGCTTCAGGTCACACAGCTATCAAGCAGCAGAGCTGGAATTCAGCCTCAGAAAGTTTGGCTCTAGAAGCCCTGCTGTTTTGTATCCCTTCTAGCATGAACAAAGAAGTCTCCTTGTACAGAATTCAACTCCCTTTGTGGTGCAGGCCCTGCCTTCCTCTTCAGCCATGTCAGCCTCCTTAGGCTCTTGCAGTGACAAGCTCTCATGGTCTCTGCTCACGCCCAGGCTCTCTCATTGTCCTGTCTGTACGTGCTGTTTTCTCCATCGAGAAACCTTCTTGCTCCTCTTGTCTACCTGGAAAGCTCTTCTTTCAAATCCTAGCCCCATGCTACAGCCTCTGTGACCCTGCTTGGGACAGCACCCTTTTCTCTGTGCAGCCACTGGCCCATGGGCACCTGCTCCATAGCACCCATTACACTGTCCCTTGTGCCCTATCCATCCGAGCTTGGCCCCCGTCAGGCCTTCGTGTTTGCTGTTCCCTGGGTCCAGTACACATTCCTGTGATCTGTGCATGTCTGGTTCCTTCTCATCATTCAGGTCTCTCTGCAGATGTCACCTTCTCAGAGAGGCCTTTTCGGGACAGCGAGTCTAAACTTGTTCTACCAATCACTCTCTATTCTGTATAATAACAGTTCCCATTTCTTCACAGCACTTTGTTTTCACTATTTGAAATCATCTGTGCTCCAGTTATCTACTGCTGCACGTCAAACTATTCCAACACTTAGTGGCTTAAAGCAAGAACCATTTCATTTTATTTTGCAATTTTGTGGGTCAGATATTTGCATAAAACTTGGCTGAGTGATTCTTCGGCTTCATGTGTCATCTATTGAGGTCACTCAGTATTCAGCTAGTGGCTGGACTGAAAGGTCCAAATTGGCTTTACTCTATCTAATGTCTGGTACCCTAGCTGGAAGGGCTGGAAGGGCTGGAAGGGCTGGAAGGCCGGGCTCAGCTGGGACTATAGACGGAAGCACCTACATGTGGTGCCCCCAGCATGGTGGCCTTGGGGTTGTTGGACCTCTTAGAGAGTGGGCTGCTTTCCTCAGAGTGAGGTTCCAAGAGGCCCAGAGGGAAACTGCAAAGCTTCACATGACCTAGCCTCAGAAGTCCCCGGGTGTTACTTCTGCATATTGTCTTGGTCAAACAAGTCACCAAGGCCAGGTAAAAATCAAGGGAAGGGTTATCCTTTACCTCTTGATGCGAGGAGTGGCAAAGAATTTGTGGCCGACCTCAGTCCATTACATTAAAATTTTTTAAATGAAAAAAAAACAGGCTTATCTGCCTGTCTTTTTTACAATGTGAGTTCTTTGAAGGCAGTGTCTTATTCTCTGTAATACCGCATCCTCAGCACGCAGAAAAGTATCTACATATGACAGATGCCAATAGACACTTGCTGAATGTCTGTATGAATTAAAGACTAAATGACTAGGCAAATGAATTAATGAAAAACTAAATGATTAAAAAAAATGAATGAATGCTTAGATCTCTAACACTCTGGTATGGAAACTTCTTAAAAACAGATTCTATCTTTTTTCATCTTGCATCCTCAGTTCCTGATATAGTCATCTGCACTAATAGATGTTTGGTAAATATTTGCCAAATAAATTAATGCATTTTAATTATCACAGTTAAAGGAGATACTTTGACTTATTCCCAGCACATACATAGGTGTTGAATTAATAATGCCTTATACATAGGAAAGTCAGTTTACATATTTATTTAATAAATAAAATGAAATGGACCAGATCCCCACTTCCCTGACTTCTTCCCTTCTCCCTTTCTCCCTGCAGCAGGCTGCGTAAGAGGCTCGCTAGAGAGAAGGCAGCCGTAACAGCCCATAAGCCCTCAAGTCTGGTCATCTTTGGGTAGGGGCAGGGACCTTTACTCCTGGCACCTATCTTCTAGGGTGGCTGCCAAGACCAATTCATTCTGAGGTCATTAAGATCGGGGACTGAGATGATAATGTGAACAGCTAGAGGGCTGGATTCTGATTCTCTGCCGCTCTCCAGGAGGGTCAAGTGAGATGCAGTTCTCTTAACATTCTGACATTGTTTTGCCCTTGTGCAAGTGTGTGCTTACAGTAAGTGCTGAAAGCATGTGTGGAATCCAGAGGGAAGTGGGAGGTGGCATTTGATATGAGTAGGGAGTAGGACTTGTGGGCGAGCATTTGTGGCTGCAGTGGAAAGGCTCCGCTCCTGTGGGTCAAGTCCTCTTACTTCACCACGTGGTCTCGAACAAGTTACTTGGCCTCTTCAGAGCTACAGTTTCCTCTTCAGTGAAATGGGGCTGATCCCTAAGGTACCTTCTTTTTTGTGTTTTTATTCCCCTATCTAATCTGCTTTTTAAAGATAATCCTAATCTGGGTAATTCTGGGAAAGGACTCCAAGTTTAAGGAAGCCCTATATTGGCCACAAGTGACTGTAAGAAGTACTGTATATAAGTTTCAGTTTTAAACCCCACATCTGAGTGAAATCATATGGTTCTTAGCTTTTTCTGACTGGTTTATTTTGCTTAGCATGATGTTCTCAAGGTCTATCCATGTTGTTGAAAGTGGCAGTATTTCATCTTTCTCGTGGCTGAGTAGTATTCCATTGTACATATGCACCACATCTCCTTTATCCAGTCATCTATTGAAGGACACTTGGGTTGTTTCCATGTCTTGGCCACTGTGAATAATGCTGCTATGAATATAGGGTGTATCTATCTTCGCAAATAATTGTTTTCAAATTTTTCAGTAGATACCCGAAAGAAGGGTGCTGGGTATATATGGTAAGTCCATGCTTAATTTTTTTGAAGAAATTCTATACCATTGTCCATAGTGGTTGTACCAGTTTACATTCCCACCATCAGTGATGAGGATTCCTTTTTGTCCACAGCCTCTCCAACACTTGTTATTACTTGTCTTGTTGATAATGGCATTCTAACAGCTGTGAGGTGGTATCTCATTGTATTTTTCATTTGCATTTCTTTAGTAGCTAGTGAAGTTGAACACCTTTTCATGTATCTGTGGGTCAGAGGGAAGGGGGTTGGGGGGCAGAAAGGGTAAAGGGGACCAGAAGATAATTTGACTCTGGGTGGTGGGCACACAATGCACTAGACAGAGCACGTTTTCATACTGATGTGCACTTGAAACCTATGTAATCTTATTAATCAATGCCACCCCAATAAATGCAATGCAATGCAATGCAATAAAATAAAATAAAATACATATAAAATCCCCCACTATAACATTAGACTGAGTTTTTTAATCCAATGCTGGTCTCCTTGATGTATTGGGTTAAATTTTTTTTAATTGTTTCTTGGAGTTCTCCCTGTAAAATGGACTTTTAGTTCTTGACAGCACTGAACTCTTGTCGTTCTCAGAACCCCAAGAGCACTGATTGACCCTCAGGCTAAGGAAATGCCATACAATGCCTCATGGCTTGAAACGAGTTTTATTATAAGGCATTTTGGGGAAGCATCTGGGTATTTAGCAGATTATTTTTATAAACCTATGTTTTATTTAAACCTCATTAAGCTGGGACATGAATTTTCAAAGGAAAAGGCAAGCTCACTTTTGCTTCTGCTTTGGCTAATTTTGAGGCAATTGTGCTCTCTCCCTGTTGGTCCCCAGACTGGCCTACTTTAAGGAATAAATTAGAGAATGAGAGTTTTCAATCTTAAGGAACATTGCCTAACATAAGACAATTTTAGATATTAGAACTTCATCTTTATAAAAGTGGTTAATAATTTTGAGCCTTCATGATGTGCCAGATATTGTGTTAGTTGTTTCCTATATATTATCTTATTATTTATTTAAAATAATACTTCCAGGAAAATGGGGCTTTGTGCATATAAGTAACTAGCCCATGTTCGTACAGCTGATCAGAGCAGAGCTAGAATTCAAATCCGAATTGTCTCCCTCAAAGAGCAGTGCTTTCCCCAGGACTGCCTTCTCCTTCGTTCAGTGCTGACTGCTTTCTCTGGTGGGTTTTTATGGAAGGTGCTTTAACTATATGAGTCTTGCTATGTTTTTATTTAATTTCTTTAGTTTTTTAATTGCTTTAATTTATTTTCAGATATTTTCTCTCAGACCCTGGCTTGTCTTTTCATGATGCTGTGTTTTTCAGAGAAAGTCTTAATTTGATGGAGTCCAGTTTGTGTTCAGTGTGTGCTGTGTGTATGGATTGTGCTTTTGGTGTTGTATTTAAAAAATCAATGTCTACCTCAAGGTTACAAAGATTTTTCTCCTAAAAATGTTATAATTTTAGGATTTATATTTAGGTATGCAATCAGTGAGTTAATTTCTGTGTATCTTGTGAGGCATGGAATGAAGTTCTTCTTTTGCATGTGGGTATCTAATTTTTCCAACACCATTTGTTGAAGACTGTCCTATCGCCACTGAATTACCTTTGCAACACATGTGTGGTCTGTTGGTGAGCACTCTATTCTGTTCCAATGATCTCTTCACTATTTCTATTCTAATGCCACACTGTCATGTATTATAATTAGTAAGTTGTGAAGTCAGGTAATAGAAGTCCTTCAACTTTGTTCTTTTTCAAAATTTTCTTGAATATTTGAGGTCCTCTATCTCTTCTTTAGCTTTTAGTTATTCAGGCTTATGCTTATAAAACAGCATCTAGAAATCAAAACATAACTTAAAATTCAAAGTTACTAAAGAGTAGTATGGAACCTTTCCATAATCTAGCTTCACCAGGAAGTGAGGCACTCTGGGTGCCAGATTCCATTTGGTTAATCAAAAAGTGTTCCATATACCTTACCTGGATTGCCAATTTTCAAAAAACTAGAATATAATAATTTATACTAGAATTGTGTTAGACATGATTTCAGCTTTCATTGGTATTTGAGAAGATACTTTGAGCCCTAGGGTATGTTAGTCATTGTAAGCATTGGTTGTCTTGCCCTGGCAAAGTAAAAATTACTGATTAAAGAGAGTTTATTTGGTTACATTGCTGCCTGCCATGGTATCTGTTCTACTTTTGACTTGGAAGGTACCTTTTTTCCAACATCTGAAGTGTTATAATTGACAATGATATCCATAGCATTTTGGTATCTGTCTCTTCCAATAAAGCATATCCCTATTCTCTTTAAACTTGCTATCTGCTGGAGACAGCGAGGAGTACTGTTAATTAAGCTAACTGAGCCCTGATAATATTAGCCATCACAGCCACTGTGCGACAGTCAACAAACTGCTTGTCTTCTTTAGGCTTCTGTTTCTTCATTTATAAAATGAAAAGTGTGGACTAGTTAACCTTGAGTGGCTCACCCAACTCCCAAAATTCTTTGACTCTTATAGTGTCTTCATTCACTTAAAAATCACAACCCTTTTCAAAATAATTAAAAATTCCTAGTGGCAAAAAAGCACCATGGTAAGTCTGACTGGGGGCTTTTGAAGTCAGAAAGTAGTGGTCTTTGATGCATTACAAATTGCCTAATACCACTGTGTGACTATCTTTGGCTGTGGCCAACTCTGAGCAATCAAGATGCATTTATGGTTCCGGGTACTGTGCCATGTTGTTGTCCATGAACCCCATATGCTGAGAAGCTCTTGAGCTTCTCAGATCAAGGGAAGGAGGAAGAACGACTCTAAGCACAGGATTCTGCAAAGGTTCAGAATACACCTGAGTTGGCAGGTTAGACTTTCAAATGTATCTCCAAAGTACATGGTATAGTATTGAAACCAAGAAGATTTTTAAAAATATCTGCATCTTTTCCTATGCCAAGGCACAACAGAGCTACTCTGGTCATATTCGGTCTGTTCATTGTTATAATAATAGAATGAGATGCTTGGAGAGTATTAAGTTTTCTAGGGAGTACAGAACATAAGTATGAATTAAAATAATCAAAGGAACACTTATTGAGACTATTTATTAGGCACTTACTATATGCAGGTACTGTGTGAAGAATTTCCTATACATTATATAATCCTCCCAACAATAATGAAAACTCAACATTATTGTCTCTTTCTTACAAATGAGGAAATGAAGCACAGAGTTCATGTCACTTGCACAAGGTCCCACAGTAGTAAGCGGCAGAGCTGGTCATCAGTCTGTGCCTGCCTCAGGCATAGAGCTTAAATTCTTAGTGACTGCATCAGAAACTAGCTCTCATAACTTAGCCAGCTCACTTGAAGAGTAATTGAATTTGTAGTATGAATTACAGTGATCTAAACCAAGAACACCAAGTACCAGTGGGTCACTTTTGGTTAGACTTAATGGAAGAAAGAACTCATGGAAAGTTTCCTGAGAAATTGCTTTGCCTTTTGAGACGAGAACATGAATTGGCCTAGGGAGAAAGGTGAGTTTGTGCTGAAGAGACAGCTATAAAGATACAAATGAACAAATTATGTGTTCAGGGAGCAACCCACAGACTTAGTCATTGCAGGGCAATAGCCAGAAATAAAGCTGATGTCATAAGGGTGAAAATCCAAGAGATTTCACTTTATTATGATAGGCACCAGAGAGCCACTCTCAGTTCTTAAGCAAGGGAAGGAACCTAATTAAAACTGTGTTTGATATTTAAATTTATTCTACAACTTATGTAGATGAATATGAGCTTTAAATGCACCAGGGAAGGTCAAGAGAAAATTCCCTAGCAAATCATATTTGATACCCAACAAATTATTTTTAAGAGTACAATGTAGCTCACCTCATCAAGGCTCCATGGCCTTGATAGTGCAGTGACAATATATTTAGGCCCCCAAATAGGAGGCATGGAAGCAGATTTTACACTGTTTTCAGAAATAAAGGTGACTAGTGCACCACAGTTGAGCCAACAGCATGTTTCCATCATTACTAGTACTGTGTGGTGTGCACAAAGGGAACACATGGATTATAGATTAAAGTCAGGATTAGGCAAATAGAAAGTGTTCAACAATATGTATTAAACTGGGCTGAATTGAAGTCCACTTTTAGATAGCAATTGTTGCTCCCGGGTGAGGGCTAATGCCTTCAGTGAACTATAGTTGGGTCCATTCCACTGTAAATCCACTAATGCTAACTTAACATCTGTTCACATTTTCTAAAGTATTTTCTTTCTCTTTATCTACCTTTCTGCCTCTCCAGTTCCAGAGACCTAATGACTTCTCACCCCCTTTTCGCTTCGGGACTGTGCCCAATGGCAGCACAGAGAGGAATATTCGCAATAACTACGCAGAAATGCATGCCTACATGGGGAAGTTCAACCAGAGGGGTGTGGATGATGCATTGCTCTCCTTGAAAACAGGGTAAGAACTGCTTTCAAGCTCAGAGTCTGTGATATGTTTCTCGTATTTGTTAAACATACAAAATTACAGCAAAGAAGATTTCACTTGGTCTTCATGGATTTCTAAATTAAATGATTTAGGCTAACAGAAGACCTCTCTGTCACCCATGTGGTTATGTCTGAATTTCTTCCTGTACCTCTGATGTGCTTAAATGTTGGTTTTAAACATTGATTTATATAATGAGGGAAGAAAGTAGGGGAAGGGGCAAGTCAAGAAATATGTATAGAGGGGCCACAGGCATGGACAATGGGTTGGGGATTGACTGTAGGAGTGGGTCAGTGAACAGCAATGGGAAAAAATGCGGGACAACTGTAATTGAACAAAAATAAATTTAAAGAAATACATTGATTTATGACTTCCTGCTCTTACCCCTAGTCTTACTCACTTCCCTACATATTCCCTTCTTGCAAAGCACAATATACAGAGGAGGGCAAAAGTAAGTTTACAGCTGTGAGTATGCAAAACACAGAGTTTACTCTTGTATTATTTATTTTTATTGTATTATTTACCACACAAACAACTATAAACCTACTTTTTCCTGCCCCTTCATAAAATGAAGTCCTTAGATATGTGTAAAAATTGGAGAGATCTGACTTCTTTATCTTTCACTCTCTTGTTCGTTTCACACATTCACTCTTAACAGAAGCCTGTGCTGCTGCCACTCCAGCCGCTCGTTGTTCCTTGTGTGCGCAACAGAATGCTGAAACCTTTCTGACCACAAAAATAGCGTTGTACCTCTATTGGAACACACACACACCTACACTTATCCCACTCTGGACTGTAATGAACTGAGAAATGAAAAATGTTATATAAATCTAACCCATGCTGTTTGTTGTTATCATTGTGATGGTTACTTTTCATTATTTCTGTTATTATTTTTATTGATTCCTTTTTACTTCCTCTCCCTTTCAGACACAGCTTATGAGTTGGCTTTAGGCCCTAGTTACACTCTCGTCATTCCCAGTAGGAGGAAAACAACTCCTCCTTTTGACTTGAAATCACACAAAGAATAGCCTGGGATTTAGGCTTTAGGTCCTGTCTGAGTTTCAACTTGAGCCTTTCTCTGGACCAATTCTCCCCATAGTTTTCTGGACCCTACTGCTTCATATTAATGGCCCCATAGATAGTTTTATACTAAAATTCCTCCACTGGATTTGGTTGGTTTGCTTCTTTCTTGCACAGGAAACTGGATGCCTTCATCTATGATGCAGCAGTGCTAAACTACATGGCAGGCAGAGATGAAGGCTGCAAGCTGGTGACCATTGGCAGTGGGAAGGTCTTTGCTTCCACTGGTTATGGCATTGCCATCCAAAAAGATTCTGGGTGGAAGCGCCAGGTGGACCTTGCTATCCTGCAACTCTTCGGAGATGGTGAGTTAAAAACGGGAAAGTGCCTTCTTGGTCTCTTCTGATGGCCAGTCCGAAACATCAGCCCTTCTTCTTTCTCTATTCCTCTAGCCTCTGTATTGCCAGTATTTCCAGAAAAGCAAGTCACATTATACTGTGAGATCTGGGGGTTTGTGTTAGTTTCCTAAGGCTGCCATACCAAAGTACCACAAACTGAGTGGCTTAAACAACAGAAGTGTATTGTCTTATAGTTCTGGAGGCCAGAAGTCCAAGATCAAAGTGTTCACTGGTTTCTTCTGAAGGTTGCTGTGGAAAATCTGTTCAATGCCTCTTCCTAGGTTATGGTGGGTTGCTGCCAATCTTTAGAGTTCCTTTGCTGTAGACACATTATCACATCTCCGCCTTCGAGTTCAGGTGGTCTCACCCTATGTGCATGTTTTTCCTTTACATGTATGTGTCTGATTTTCCCCTTTTTTAAGGACATCAGTTACATTGGATTAGGGGCCCACTCTATTCCAGAATGACTTCGTCTTAACTAATTACATCTGCAATGATCCTATTTCCAAATAAAGTTCACCTTCCAAAGTATTGGAGGTTAGGACTTCAACGTAAGAATTTAGGGGACACAGTTCGACCCATAACAGGGTACAAGGTGGGATCGAAGATTAAAGTAATTGATTAAGGAAGTATGTTTTGGAATTGTTGCAGGCTGTGCTCAATCCTTTAGGGAATAAGATAAGCTGATATTAGATGTTCCAAACAATCATCTCACATGGGGCCAAAGTGGATGGCGCTTTGGAAAGATCTCTGCTTTTCATGTGCCCAGAGAAAGAGCAGAGAAATCAACTTGTGGCCATGTGCTCATTCTCCCCTCTCTCCCATCTTGCTCTTTTAGATGGAAGGGATAGAAGGCAGACACCATAAGGTATTCCCCAGTGCCATTCTGGCAGCAGACTGAGCAGCCAACTGGCTTTGAGAAAAGCTCATCTCCTATGTCATTATAGCACGTCTTCTGCATCCCTTTTCACTTTATTGCCCAAAGTATCTCCTCCTCCTGTTAGCCCCACATAAGCTAACCCAGTTATGGTGGTGGAGCTTGACTCTACTTGGCCCCACAGGCTGTCATTCAAGCAGTTCTCTAAATTACATCTGCAGAATCTTGCTGTTATGGATGAGATAAGAGGGAGAAGAGCACAGCTGGATTTTTCAGACCCCAGGGGAAGTTGGTTGCTCCATTAGTTTGGAAAATCATAGTTTGATCAAAGAAATGAATAACAAGTGATTTGATTAACATTGGAAAGAAGAGAGGTTACAGCTAGAGTATTAACTGGACATTTTGGTGCAAGGGCTTCTGTGAGTTTTAGTGTAGCTGTCACTTGGAGGCAATAACAGAGCCTATCTCAGAGGAAGAACAAAGCAGAGATGATTCATGTAAGTGACCAGTGCTCTAGCCAGACTATGCAAAGTTCAAATTTTTAACCAAACCAAAACTATTGGAACATGCAATATTCTTCATGAAATTTTCATAATTTTGCTCATCTAGAATTAGATGCATTCAAGGGCATGTGGTTTCTTTCATGTCCCTTTCTCTAGGTTTTCTACCTTCCTAAGTCCTAGTAGCCAGTGAAGTGGATAAAAGTTGTTGAAACCTGACATGAATTGAGTTCATCAAAGCTCACTTAAGCAGTGTTAAAAGGAGGCAAGCTTGAATTCGTGGTCACATTTAAATCAGGCTTACTCCCCTTTACTCTCCATGTTTATAGTTTCCTCTGCAAGAAAAGACCAGTGAGTCTGAGGGTCCCTAGGGAATCAGTGAATCTCCCTGCTGATCATTTTCTCTCCTACCTTCACCCAGTGGGTTTTGGGGTTTTTTTTTAAAGCAGTGTTTTTAAGAGCAGTTTTCTGAATCTCTTGTTTGATGGTGTTATTTTTTACTGTCTACAAATGAAGGGCAGAGTGCTTAGTCTGAAGCTCAAGCCCTCAGCAACGCTTTTCTATTCAGCCTCTTTTGCCTATTTGTGTTCTCTTTGAACTGATCTGCATGCCTTTGCCTAAATAAACCTTCTGTTTTCCAACCTTCCTCCCACTGATCATGATATTTCTGCTGCCTGGAGTGCCTTTTCATACAATATAAATTAAAATTCACCCATTCACCATGTCCACCTCCAAGTCTTATCGCCCTCATGAATGCCTACCGGCCATCCCACCCATGAAGTTACTCTCATTAATTTGAACTCTCATTACTTGTTTATAGCTTATCATATTGGGTATTTATATACTAACTTACACTGGATAGGCGATGGAGAACAGAGTTAATGTCTCATATTTTTGTATGATCTGCAGTACCATCATCAGTTCTCAATAAATACTTGTTGAATGTATTGAAGAATATACATGATGTTATTAATAAAATTACTGTTAACTTTCTCTATTAATTTTCTTTCTGTATATCTCCCTGTCTCCTTCTCTTTCCTGTTTTTCTCTCTCTTCCCCAACACCCCTCTTTCCCCTTGTCTTTACTCCTCTGCTCTGTCGTCTCTTCACCTATTCTTTGCCCCATTTCCAGGGGAGATGGAGGAGTTGGAAGCTCTCTGGCTCACTGGCATTTGCCACAATGAGAAGAATGAGGTCATGAGCAGCCAGCTGGACATTGATAACATGGCAGGCGTCTTCTACATGTTGGGGGCAGCCATGGCTCTCAGCCTCATCACCTTCATCTGCGAACACCTTTTCTATTGGCAATTCCGGCATTGCTTTATGGGTGTCTGTTCCGGCAAGCCTGGCATGGTCTTCTCTATCAGCAGAGTAAGTAGGCTGATTTAGGTACCTGGAGCCTGTAAAAGGCAGCTTAGTCCAGTACTGTGCGATAGGAAGAGACCCAGGAGGGCACTAACTCCAGCCTGGGCTGCTAAAGCAAGAAACTACATCATGTTTCCCCACAGAGTTGCATGATTTAATTTCAAGTGGCTCAAAAAACAGGTGATGCTATTTTTCCCTTCAAGAAATGGCTTTCTATGTGGGGTTTGGGCATTTGATTATCAATAAGAACTGGCAAATCTATCAAAATAAAAAATTTGGCCTTGTAACAAGTGCCATTCACCATTAGTTAGCCATTAGAGCACTCATCACCATTAGTTAGTTCTGTATAGACTATAATAATCATTTAATCCTTTTTTTAAAAAAAACTGTATTTCTATTTAAATAGAGAAATGTAATGTGTCTTCTCTTAGTCTAACCACAAAGGCATATTATTGTTTCATTGTTCCCCTCTATGTTTTAACCATGCATGAGTTATGGTGAGTTAAAGAACTTAACAGAACTTTCAGAAATATGTCCTGACCCATAAGAAATTTACATTCCAGAAACTTTCTTAATTGGAGCAAAGTATAACTCTGAAGTTGTTCTTTATTTAGGCTTCTTCTACATTTCTAGTCCAAACTGAGGATTTTAGACAGTTTTAAATATGAACAGAAGGTCACGGAGAAGAATAAAAAAAAGAGGATGAGGGATTCTTTTCATTTTGTTAATGAGGTTATGGGACTCATTCATGAGAGGCGAACTCAAAAGTCCTTTTAGAATAGAGATCTGGATTTCAGATATGACCAACTTTGGCTCAAATGGAGTTACATAAGAAAATGGATTTTTCATTAAATTGTTCCATCTTTTGATCATTTTCCTGTAGTATTTTGGTGATAGAGAGCAATTTCCTCTCCAGCTGTTAGTTGATTCAGGCTATTCAGTAACATGGGAGCAGGAGGATGGAATTTGTGGTCCCAAAGTCATGTTGTTTCTTTGTGTGGCCACTCCCTAAGGTCCTAGGTAGGGTGATGGCAGAAACAATGGGAGCTGGTGACCTGTAATAGAAATCCCATTCATAGCCCTTCTATTTAATCCGTGCCCCTGTCCAGGAACAATGCTTGGCATTTTCTCCTGGCCATAATTAAGAAGGGCTGGAAAGGAGACCTGAGAAAGAAAACAGCGTAACCCTAGCTTGAAAGGCTACCTTGCCGCTATCCTCTGGGACAGTGAGGCTCAGCTCATCTAACCCTTTCTTCTACACTATTTAGCTGCCATTCTCCCTCCTAACCTTATCTCCTCTCATCCCCATCCAGGGACAACTTCCCTTTTCACATTAATCCTTTTCTTTTCAAGGCCCAATTCAAACAACCTCCTCTTCAAATACTTTCCCATGCCAGGGAGAAAAGTTCCAAATTTGTCCACTTTTGAAGGCAGGGAGCAAGACACTAGCAGGAGGTTGGCTTGACTTTCAACCCAAACCCAACCCATTCCCTCTCCTGGGTGCTATTCTTTAAGGCCCTGTACACAGGGAGTTTTCCATCATTACTAATTTGCTAAGAGATTAATTATTCATGGTAAGATTGAGTGAGAAGATATAAGAAGAAAACCAGGAGCTAGAGAGAATTCAAGAAGGAAATTATTTATTCCTATTAGCCCTAGATATCTGTCCCAATTCTTCCCTCCTACGGTGTGGGGCACAGCAGGAGAAAAATCCATCTTTGACCCTAGGGCTTCCTCATTCTCTTTGTGAGTTTGGTTCATGCTTGGCTCAAGAAGAGAATTGCTCAGCTGTTATTTGATGATCAAAATTCTAAAAGCTGCTCAGAATTTGTCAGCGCTGGAAAAGAGTGGCAATTGTGAGCCACTGAGCTCCCCTGTGCTTTACTGCCAACCAAGAGCGGCCAGCCAGGGCAGAACAGTCTCCACATCTGTGGAGCATTGCTGTTGATTTCCAGGAGGCTGAAAATCTTTTTGCTATTGGCTGATGCTGGTACCATGGCATCATCTTTAAGATGGGAAACCCTGGGCATGGAAAGGAAAATCAGTGTGATTCAATGAGGGAGTCAAGGCAACAATGTCATGTCATGTCTTGGAATTTTATCCTGTTTGCTCAAGTCACTTGGTATAGTCACGCCTCCTCTCAGATAGCCAGGCACGACCTTAGCTCTTGGTATGAGACTTCTAAATGCAAATCATTCAAGCTTCTAGCCACATCTTTTTGTGAGTATATTAGACTGTCTTTCATCTTTTCCCTGACTTTTCTCATCGTCAGATAGACAATTAGTAGTGGGGGCGCGGGGATTCTTGACAGTCACCTCTTAGCCTCACTGGCGACCTAATCCACCCCATCCTGTCCTTCAGGGCATCTACAGCTGCATCCATGGCGTGGCCATTGAGGAGCGTCAGTCGGTGATGAATTCCCCCACCGCGACCATGAACAACACCCACTCCAACATCCTGCGCCTGCTCCGCACAGCCAAGAACATGGCGAACCTGTCCGGTGTGAACGGCTCCCCGCAGAGCGCGCTGGACTTCATCCGCCGCGAGTCCTCCGTCTACGACATCTCCGAGCACCGCCGCAGCTTTACGCATTCCGACTGCAAATCCTACAACAACCCTCCGTGCGAGGAGAACCTCTTCAGCGACTACATCAGCGAGGTGGAGAGGACTTTCGGTAACCTGCAGCTGAAGGACAGCAACGTGTACCAAGATCACTACCACCACCACCACCGGCCCCACAGCATCGGCAGCACCAGCTCCATCGACGGGCTCTACGACTGTGACAACCCGCCCTTCACCACCCAGCCGAGGTCCATGAGCAAGAAGCCGCTGGACATTGGCCTCCCGTCCTCCAAACACAGCCAGCTCAGTGACCTGTACGGCAAGTTCTCCTTCAAGAGTGACCGCTACAGTGGCCACGACGACCTGATCCGCTCGGACGTGTCCGACATCTCCACGCACACCGTCACCTACGGGAACATCGAGGGCAACGCCGCCAAGAGGCGCAAGCAGCAATACAAGGACAGCCTGAAGAAGCGGCCGGCCTCGGCCAAGTCCCGGCGGGAGTTCGACGAGATCGAGCTGGCCTACCGGCGCCGGCCGCCCCGCTCCCCGGACCACAAGCGCTACTTCAGGGACAAAGAAGGGCTACGGGACTTCTACCTGGACCAGTTCCGCACGAAGGAGAACTCGCCGCAGTGGGAGCACGTGGACCTGACCGACATCTACAAGGAGCGGAGCGAAGACTTTAAGCGAGACTCCGTCAGTGGAGGGGGTCCCTGTACCAACAGGTCTCACCTCAAACACGCGACGGGTGACAAGCACGGTGTGGTCAGTGGGGTCCCCGCGCCTTGGGAGAAGAACCTGACCAACGTGGAGTGGGACGACCGCTCCGGGGGCAACTTCTGCCGAAGCTGCCCCTCAAAGCTGCACAACTACTCCTCGACGGTGGCGGGGCAGAACTCGGGTCGGCAGGCGTGCATCCGGTGCGAGGCCTGCAAGAAAGCAGGGAACCTGTATGACATCAGCGAGGACAACTCCCTGCAGGAGCTGGACCAGCCGACTGCCCCCTTGGCGGTGACGTCAAACGCCTCCACCACCAAGTATCCCCAGAGCCCAACCAACTCCAAGGCCCAGAAGAAGAACCGGAACAAGCTCCGCCGGCAGCACTCCTACGACACCTTCGTGGACCTGCAGAAGGAAGAAGCCGCCTTGGCCCCGCGCAGCGTGAGCCTGAAAGACAAGGGCCGGTTCGTGGATGGGAGTCCCTACGCCCACATGTTTGAGATGCCAGCTGGTGAGAGCACCTTTGCCAACAACAAGTCCTCAGTGCCCACTGCCGGACACCACCACCACAACAACCCCGGCAGCGGCTACATGCTCAGCAAGTCGCTTTACCCTGACCGGGTCACGCAAAACCCTTTCATCCCCACTTTTGGGGACGACCAGTGCTTGCTCCATGGCAGCAAATCCTACTTCTTCAGGCAGCCCTCGGTGGCAGGGGCGCCGAAAGCCAGGCCGGACTTCCGTGCCCTTGTCACCAACAAGCCAGTGGTCTCGGCCCTTCATGGGGCTGTGCCAGGCCGTTTCCAGAAAGACATCTGTATAGGGAACCAGTCCAACCCCTGTGTGCCTAACAACAAAAACCCCAGGGCTTTCAATGGCTCCAGCAATGGTCATGTTTATGAGAAACTTTCTAGTATCGAGTCTGATGTCTGAGTGAGGGAAGAGAGAGGTTAAGGTGGGTATGGGAGGGCAGGGCTGTGGGCGTGTGGTGCGCATGTCACGGAGGGTGACGGGGGTGAACTTGGTTCCCATTTGCTCCTTTCTTGTTTTAATTTATTTATGGGATCCTGGAGTTCTGATTGTTTCGGAGGGCATCCCTGGTGACCAGCATTATCTCGCCTCCCTTTCCAGTTCGCTCCTCCTTCCCCCATCTGTGTCATTCCTGTTCCCACGAGAGGATGCAGTGGGCTCGCTCAGCATGGGAAGCCAAAGTGGAGAAAGGAAGTGGCGGCTTGTGAGCCTTCTCCTAGCGTGGAAGGACTCTGTCACCCACTTTGAGTGAAGCAAGGAGAAGCAAAAGGAGACCACGTGAGCACAGGGTAGCTGTTCCCAAAATGATCTTTATGTTTAGGTGAGACAGCAAAGCATTCAGATAAGACCATGTAGCATACTTGCCTGTGAATGAAGAGAGGCTTTTGCTAAATTCTTGGTGCTTTGATGGCATCTGTTTAGGGATCATGTGCCAAGCAGAGGTGGGGGAAGCCATGTGTGTTAGTATATAAGCCAAAAAATGCTTGCTTCTATTCCATGAGACTCATTAGTGGTGAACAAAAGGTCATTGGTGGATGATGAAAAGTACATCATAGCAGTCTTTCATGGTGCCTTAGAGGCAAGAGAGGATGGACTGCGTGTGTATGTGTGTCCAAATACACTTGCACACATGTAATCGATACATGTGTGTAGGCAATAGCCTACAAATGTAGAGAAAGCAATCCTGACATATGTTTCAATATCCCTCAGCAATCTGCTTTTTTTTGGCTTATATACAAACAGAGATGGTCATGTGTTACCTAAAATTGTGGCTGTCTTGTCCCTTCACCCTTCCTGAATGAGAAGAATGGAAATTCTTGACAGAGAAGATTCTGTGGTCTAGACAGAAAGGTGGCAAGCAATCCTGCAAGAGCAAGGTACAAAAGTAATGTCTCCAGCTGCCAATACTTTCAACTGATTTTGGCCAAGAACTTTCCAGGAAGGCTAAAGGGAAATAGAAGTAGCCATGATTTTTTTGCCCACACCTGAGAGCAAAAGTTTCTATAAAGCTCTCTTGAGCTTTAGACCCTCAGCTGGTCAAGGTTTGGGGAGGAGGTGAGTGGCTTTGAAAAATAGGGGCTTAGTTTTTGGTAGGGTAAGTGAGAGAGGGGGATGTTTTCAATGCTTTGATCCCTTCTTACTTAACCTGGAGCTAGGAGAGCAGGCTTGTTCCCCCAGAATCAATCACAACCACCCAGGGAACAGACAGGTAAGAGGAATGAGCTTGCTCCTGAGTACAGCTCTGAGACATGGAGGGAAGGGAAGAGATTTAGAAGTAGGGAGGGGAAATGGGAGGGCACCCCTGCTACCCCACTGGTCTGTCTCCCTGAGAACGTGACATTGAGCCAGTGTGAACACCCTCGGTAGAAACCCTTCCACCTTCCTGCAGCATCTCCTTTCCCTCCTAGAGTGCACCAGTCAAGAATAAAGTATATATGGAAAAACTCCAGGAATGAGGGTACTGGCAGATATGATGCCTCTTTCACTAAAAGTTGGAAACTTGAGAAAGGAAATGAATATTTGTCACTGCCAGTCCTGAAACTTGGGGTAGGGGTGTTGTATGGGCCGTTCCGCTGTCCTGCCATCCTCCCCTTACACAGGTGGCAGCCAGAAAGCCCCGGGTCTGTTTGGAAGCTTGACGGCAGGATCTCCATGTTGCACACAGGACACATAAACCAGAAAGGTGCTCATCCTCCTCTGGAAGGAAGCTGCCATGTCTCTTCAAGTCACACACCCTCCAGGGCTGCTCTCTGCCTTCTGTTTGCCCTGACTCTCTACCCTTCCTCATTCCCTGCCCTTGACTGCTCTCCCCACCCTCCTCCTTGATTTTTACCTCAGTATCTTTCATTTTAAAGCCAACTGAAGGCCTTGTAAAGCTTTGTTTTCTTTCTAAGACAAGCCTGGGGGCAAGGGGCTGAACCTCTCACAAACTTGGAGAGAGGAGCATGGAGTGCTTTACTTTAGATTCAAGGAGAGACTTTGAGAGAGAGGACACAGGGTGTGAGTCGTCTCCAGGAGGAAGAAGGAGAAGGGCCATATAAACATTGCTTCACCCTGACTCTGTCCAAAGTCAGGGGCTCCTCCCCTCACTCTTCCTCTTACCTCACCCCTTTCAAATAAAAAAAAAAACCAAACCAACTAACCTAGCGAACAGCAATCTAGAACAAAGGGGGCTCTGTCGGTCTCCGCTGTTGACGGAAATCAAGATGGTGTTTATTTCACATGTAAATATTTTGTTTTCTAATTAATTTTGTATAGATAAAGTGTTCTCTTGTGAGTATTCAGGGTGTTGGGCTGGAGGGAGTGGGGTGGGGATGGGAATGAAGTGGGGAAAGTGTCCTGTTAATGGGTTTTCATTTTCCATTGGGGAGATTGTTTTGTATGGCTTTTGCTTCAGGGTATCTGGAAAAAAGTGAATGTGAGTGGAGGCCACTGTTGTGAAAAAGCCAGGGCAAGTGATCTGTGTTTATGCTTCCCCACCTCACTGTTCTTACTAGTCTGTGAGAAGTGTTCATGCTCATCAGCCTGGGCTTCCTTAGCACAGGGTCCCATTAGCTCTAAGCAAACCCTGGGTCCAGTAGTCTGCAGATTACCAGCATTCCATGCAAAGTCAAGCTGGTGGTAGCACGTTTTCCCTGTCAGCACCCAGGGTAAGAAAGATTCCCAAGAGGGCTTAAACTGCAATTGAGGTCAAGTTAACCTGTCATTCCTGATGTGACTAAGAGGTGTCAGGAAGCTCAGTCCTAAGAAATATCCCAGCAGCCCCCTCTGGTGTTCAACAACCATCTCAGCCACTCTGACCCTTCTTCCAAGTACCTGGGCCCCCACCTGCTTACTGCCCCTTCCCTCCCTCCTTGGAAACCAGGACTGCAAGCACACCCAGAAAATTTCCACTAGGTCTGTTTTAAATCATGTGATATCTGGCTACCGGGAAGTAGCACTGGTTGCCTGTCTTAAAATTTTTGAAAAGATTACCAGATCTGCCCTGGCTGGTGTGGCTCAAAGGATTCAGTGCGGGCCCGTGAACTAAAGGGTCACCGGTTAGATTCCCAGTCTAGGGCACATGCCTGGGTTGTAGGCCAGGTCCCCTGCAGATGTCATGTGAGAGACAACGACACATTGATGCTTCTCTCCCTCTTTTTCTCCCTCCTTTCTTCCCTTTAAAAAATAAATAAAATCTTTAAAAAAAATAGATTACCAGATCTGCGGCCAAATGATCCTCTTAGGTTGCCACAGTTGGTTTTAGAGGTAGAAAAGCAGGTATGTGAGGAATGGTGCCAACAGTGACCTTATATTTGCCTCTCCTCATTTCTGCCATCAGGAAGGTGCTATTTGCCTCTAGCCAGGTATTCTTAACCTGACCTTGGTTTAGCCAAGTAAATAGAATATCTTTCACTGGACGTGTTGGCTTTGTGAATGGCATCAGCCTCTCTTTCTTTACCACAGGATGAAATTTCCGAATCCATTTACCCAAGATACTACATTACTTGTTTTCCTATCCTTCATCATCAAAGCTGTCAGCTGAGTAATTTTATTTTTCTAACCCCCCCTTTGGCCCCAGTTAGTTACCTCTTCTCAACTGGATGTCTAAATTGGGACCAAATAATATATTAATGGCCTGCTCAAGAAACCCTAAAGAAAGGGTGGCTGAGCATTGTTAAGTTCTAGGTGTTACTTCATTCTAAAATAATAAACCCGTAAAATGCATGAGGATGAATTCAGTAGTTAGTCCTATCTATTTCACGTATGGACAGAGACCCAACCTGTTCAAAACTGCCAGATTCCACAGACATCCTCAAGAGTAACAATTGTTTCGATTTTCTTCAGGTCCTTGCTTTCTGTCCCCATGCCCTCTATCATTTCCTTCCACTGTAGAGGTGGGTGGTGGGTGTGGTCCTGTATCACTCCTTTCAGTGGGATACTTAAATCTCAGCATTTCCACTGACCTCAGATAACCTGACACTTGAATTTGCCTGAGTCAAGAATGTGCACACCCTTCAGAGTGATGCATGGATAGTGGGTCTTGTATCTCAACGTATGTCACTGTGTATTCTCAGCCAGAAAGTGGGAAACATCCTTGATGTGCCTTCCCCTGTGCTGGCCACCCATGTTGTGACTGGGGGGAGAAAATCCCAAATGATTCCATTAAATGTCGCTAGTGTCAGTGGTGCCAAAACACATGTGTAGTGTGCTAATATAGAAGTCATCTATGTAATTAAGTGACTATCACCACCCAGTCTTCTGTGGCCATCTGAAGTTTCCCATGATGGGATTCTCTGCATGGGAGGTGAAGAAACTGTAACCAAAACTGCAGTGTGCTGGTCACCTGCACATCTCATCCTCCTCTGGAAGGAAGCTGCCATGTCTAGCTGCCAGTAGAATTCTTTGAGGTTTGTTTGTTTGTTTGGTTGGTTGGTTGGTTGATTGGTTTAGTTAGTTGAAGATGTATGGACAGAATAACCAGATGGTTTGGGCTAATATAGAGCCTTTGGGAAAAGCTATCCCAGAACTCTATTCTTTTAATCCCCTTATCTCAAAAAAAAAAAGCCCTGTCATTGCTTGACACCCGTATGTGTCCACTTGGTGTGTTAGGAATGATTTAGATGTGTGCATAAATATTGTAACTGCAGTGCTATTGATGAATGCATTAGGCGTTTCCAGGTATTGTGGCCATAAATTATGTGCTCTTGAGCCCAAAGCCATATAAGAAATGTGTACTCAGTAGACTGCCAAATACTTCAGTAGAGCATTTGCTTTCTTCACTTGAGTGTCAGAAACTCTTCTTCCTATCTGAGGAATTCTTTATGGATGAGAAGCAGCCCAAAGTGGACAGCTATACTGAAATGGGTCTGGCCTTACAAATGGCATATAGTCCATAGCGTGGTTTCAGAGGCTCTGAGAAGACCCTCCCTTTTCATTCCCCACCCCTCTCCAACTACTGGCTTCTCACACAGATTTACTTTTTTAGCACTGAGCTGCTCATCTGTCATTTAAATGAAACCAGGGAGGGTGATATATTAAGCCATATTAGGAATTTATACACTGAAATGCCTAGTGTACATTAGGATTCTCATTTATTTTCCTGAGAATAAAGCAGTGATACAGGAGAAGACAGAAAGAGTGAAGAACACAAAAGTAACAGAGTGGGAAGTAAAGACACAGGCCCTGGAGTATAAAGACATTTAAACCATTTCATCCTCCACCTACTTTTATTCAATGCTCATGTGATATGGGAATAGGACTCCTAGCTAGGAATTATTTTCAATAAGCAGTTACATGAATATATACCTTATGAATTTCTGAATGTAATACTCTGTAGGACTATGACTTTTTCAATAGAAAGTGGAAGACTGATGCTTCCCCATTACAGGTTACTGAGTGGGCAGCTAGAAAGATCAACTGAATTAATGTTATGATAATAAAAAGTTACTGTGATGATCTCTTCTCTGTTCCAGTTTAATTAATTGTCCAATTTAGCTGAGTTGTTCTATATATTATACTTTCCCACCTCCATAGGAGGTGCCCAATGATCCAACACACACTTAATTAATGTTAAAGAGCTACGGGACTCCAAGGTGCTACCTAACCAGTGGGCAATTCTTTTTTAGACCTATCAGGTATTTGGGAACATCACTAAAATTTAGACTTGTCATTCTGAGAACTTCTAATACTGACCTAGATCAAGGATTCCATTCTAGTTTGGGGGTTCAGTATTATACAGAATCACATGTCATCAGAATACATCCCATCCTCATCTCATCTCAACCTCGTGGACTCAATCATGTCCTGTGGATTCTATGACTTAAAGTACATAGACCTATCTATTCTCATGACCAAGAACCGCCCCCCCACAAAACCTTACATGATAGTGCTTGCTCTTTTGCTTGCCTTGGAGAGGTAGGTTAGTGAAGTTTGGGACCTCTAATTTACTATATTGAAGCAAGGAAAAAAGAATTTTGCCCAAAGAGTGATGGGTTAGGATAGCAGTACTGGAAATAAGTGGGGAAAGTTAGAAATCATCCACATTTCTCTCCCATATGTCCATTTGCGTTCATCTCAGAGCTCATCACAGTGAGTTTCTGGCACTATTCAGTGCTCTAAAACATAATTGCTGGTGTGAGTCTGAAGGTGAGGACCCCTGGTGACAACTGAAGGTGGACATCTGAGTGGTTGAGTACAGTTTCCCATGGCCTTGGGACTCTGGTGTGTAGAATCCGTTTTTTGGCAAAGGTAAAAGAAATGGACCTCAATCTAAGAGTTAGGGTACAATTAAAAGCACAACACTAAGCCCACTATAAAACTGTTATTTTAAAGATTTGGTCTCCACACTTTAAATCTGAACTCTCTTTATTTGTAATTATTTTAGCATTGTGATTTAAGGGGGTGGAGCAGATTCCGATACTATGCAGGAGAGAAAAATAAAAGCTCTTTAACATAGCTAAACATGTTAGTGCAGTTAAACCAATGTCTATTGAGTATATACTATGCCCCTGGGCTGGTGCTGTGAAGAATATAAAAGATTTTTAAAATGGAGTATATTATATAATATATGAATACAAAAGTATAAAATATTTAAATATATGTAGTATGTATGTATAAATAAGTGTGCATAAATTAGTATATTTATAGATGCAGGTTTAATTTTTTCTGGTTTCAGGGTGTGCATCAAAGATATTATCCATTATATTATTTTTAAAAAACACTGCAGAGATTCAGTCATGACCAGGCCTGGATTTCTTCTTTTGGGAATTAGTCCATCTCCCAGAGGTAAAACTGAAATTCCCTTTCTGGCCACAACCTTGCATTTTCTATATCTTATCTGCCTTCCTTCAAGCTCCTTCTGTGGTCCTGGCCCATAAACCCCTCTGATGTCATGTACTTTCCCCTTTGGTCTAACTCTGTGTTCAACCACACCAATAGTACTCTTGCCAACAATCTCTTCTTCTTGCCTTCCATCTCTAAAAGCAGAAGGTCTTAAACTAATGCTGAAGAGCACAGATTTGACCCACTTAATTTCAGCTGAACCCTACCCAGCTTGGACATCTTTTTATTTTTCCAACATCAAGTTCATATTATATTCTCCAAGTGTTTGTTGAATTTATTTTCACTTTTCCTTTCATTTTTATCTACTTTTTCCACAAGCAATCTTTCCTACCATGTTACTAAGAAAAGATATCTGATTTATGAATTCTCGTGTAACCTCTCCTCTTGACTTTAAATTTTTTGTCTCTTCATTCATCTTTTCCAACCTCCCTCCCTGGCTCTCGTACCCACCTTCTTACCTCTTCTAAGATCCACTCCAGCCAATAGCACTTCTCTCCGTTGCATCTTTAATCTTTTTCACACATCTACCTAGCAGTATCTCTAAAAACAAACCCTACAACAATCTTGAGAAACAGATCTTGTTTCAATCCAATTAGACTCTTGAATTCATGTCCTATCTCCATTTATTCTATCACTTCCCAACTTCTCAAAAGGGTAGTATTTCTTTCTTTCTTTCTTTTTTTAACTTCCTCATCCAGTGCTCATGATCTGACTTTTAAGATTGGGCTATACCCTACCACTCTACTGAAAGTACTCTATAGCAACATTCCAATGGACTTCTTGGTACAAAATCCAAAACATTTTTTTTCTTGGCTCTTCAGCCTCATGGAAATTAACCTAAACTTACCGTTGAGAAGCAGCCCACTCCAGTTTTCATCCTAGGCCTCTGATTTTTCCCTCTGTGTCCCTCATTGGTTTCTGTTCTTCCTCCTGTCCCCTCAACATTGAGTTGCCATGGTGTTCTGAGGTTGACCCTCTTCTCCTCCTCTCCATGTTTCTCTAGCACTATCTCTGTCCTCCATGGCATCAACAATTCTGTGAATAAGGATAAATTCCAACTCTTCAGCCACCTTAATGTTGGTTTGCAGGGATGGTGTTGAAATTTGACTCAATTTGGAGTTAGTTGTCCAGAAGGTGGTTAGAAATGTGTGCATTTAACTGAAGTGAGGATTAGGGTCTGGGGGGGTGGGATTTGGAATTTATCCTCAAAGAATAAGATATTTGTCTCTTAACCTTCCTCTAATGACTTATTTTCCCACTTCTGACTTAAGCTATTCCAAATTCTCTATCTCCCATCTGACTCCCTTTTTACATAATATCCATCTTCCTCTATACAAATCTTCAAAGAACAAATGGACTACCATGTCCACCTTCCTTCATCTCTTATCCAGGAAAAAAATAGGCACTTTTTGAATGCATAACACTTTAAATGCATTTCTCTAATAGCAACTATCACAGATTATCTTAATTTATAGTTATTTTGTATATATCTCATCTTCCTTCATAGATTATAAACAACCTGTAGTCAAGGGCCATATATTTACTTATCTTTTTAACTCCTTAGTATCTACCAGTGCATCTTATGTATGGAAGGCACTAGTAAATATTTGATATTATTATAAATTTTAACAGAAAAGGGGTCACTTTATTTTAACCTCAGGATATTGAACTGCAGTGAAATGAGTCCCTTTGAATTTACCTGTCTCTGCACAAACCCCCACTCAAAGTAATGCACACATTTTGCATGCACACATTTCCATGTTACTTATTTCAAATGGGAATTTAGGTGTTTCTAAGCTTTGCTTTGTCTTTTTAAGTTATTCTGTGACTGTCTGATGGTCCATAGAGTGTGCTTGGAATACAGGTATACAAACAGGTATACAGGTGACAGAGGGAGATACCATGGAGGATAACAATTAAACATTAGGTATCAGAAGTGTTTCAGATGCCTTGAGAGGAGCTTGTCGCCACACACTTCAGGACCTGAACTGAGTCTCTAACAACCCAACCTATGCTGGGATTGAACTCCCTTTGACCCAACCTGTAGCTTTTGTGTGTGTGTGTGAACATTTGTAGTACCAGAGGACCTTACACAATTCAAGCTCTCTAATCACACAGACATATGGACCCCACATGGTTGTCTAATAGGAGGAATGTATGATACTGCATGCTGGGTACTTTCCACATCTGTATCTGTGCTAGGCCAGATGGGGGAACAGTTTTTGCTGCTCATGACCTTGTCTTGATGATATTCCTTTTCTGTGGATTCTTACCCTCCCTGAGGCTTTGTCTATAGGACTTCTCCAAAGGGAAGATGAAAGTTGGAGTCATTGAGCACTTTATTTCAGATCTGTATATTTCTAGTGACAGTGGTTACAAAGATTTGAATGATCTGGCTCAGAATTCTAGTCTCCATAGTACTCATTTATCTATAAATGTGAAAGGATTCATTACATTGGGGGAGATAACATCACTTCTGACCTTATGGACTTCCTGTCCCTTTGGTCTTTGAGCCCTATTCACCCTTCCCCTGTCCCTTGGTATTTCACTTAGCAACCTGTCCTGTTCCTTCTAGTCATTGTCACTCTATTTTTTCCCCCTACAAAATTCTTGAAGCTGGTACTGTCCTCTCACTACTGCTGGTAACTGGTAATGTTCCCTTCTGGCCACCTTCCTCTATAAACCTCATTAAGTCATGGACGATCAATTACTCTCCTGTAGGAGGCATATTCTGCCACTGTGTGCTAATTTAAAGCATGCTATAGAGAACTGGACTCAAATAAGTTACATGCAGTGACAAGTCTCTTCTTCAAAAAGTAAATGAAGTCCACTCTTCACTAAGACAGGAGGAGGTAGAAGAATTATTATTGACAAGATGGGGTAAAATGTGACAACTTTGAAATGCCATAGTGAAAATTAAAATGTAAATCTAGAGGAGAGTTTTTTTTCTCAAAAGTCCTATAAGGTCTAGATGTGTTTTGAGGGAGAGTTAGCATTTTAGAACAAAATCTAGCTCATTATGTAATTAAATATAGATAGACAAATAGATAGGAAACAATTAGTCTCATAAGAGCTTGTGGAAGGGTAGGAAGGCAGCTATTCCTCATGAAGAATGGCCCTCTTAAACCTCTGTTGGACCAATGAAATGAGGGAGATTTTAGGAAACTTAGAATATGGCAAGGTCTATCCAGAAAAAGTCCAGCATTGTTAATATAACAAGAATAGTTTGCATGACATTGATGTAACATGGCAGCCAAGGAGAATGGACTGGAATGCTCATGCATGAACAATGACAACTTCACTGTACCAGTCAATGGGGGTGGTAGACACCATTGAGTGAACATGTGTACTGTGTGGCCATGGCATTCAAAATGACTGAGCGAGTAGAGTAATGAATCTGCATCAAATTTTGTGTAAGCTTGAGCATTCTTCCATGCAAACTATTTGGATGATTCAGAAGCCTGCAGCTATGGGCAACTGGTGATTGGCAGCTTCATCATGACAACGCACCTGTTCATCTCATACAGAGATTTTTGGTGAAACATCAAATCACCCAGGTGACTCAGCCTCTCTACAGCCCAGACTTGGCACCCTATGACTTCTGATTTTTCTCAAAACTAAAAGCACCTTTGAAAGGGAAAGATTTCAGATGGTCAATGAGATTCAGGAAAATACGACAGGGCAGCTGATGGTGACTGGGAGAACTATGTGAGGTCCCAAGGTGCCTACTTTGAAGGAGGCTGAGGCATCATTGTCCTGTGTACAATGCTTCTTGTATCTTCTTCAATAAATGTCTGTTTTTCATCTTACATGGTTGGGTAACTTCTGGACAGACCTCGTATATTCTGAAGGTAGTTCTACCTATGAGATGTCCATGTGAATTTTCTGCCTATAAACACCTATAGATGTTGAGGGATACTAGAAAGAAAGGAAAAGACAGGAAGTGTACAATGGAGCCTCCTTTCATATCACAAGTAAAGCCAGGAGTCTGCACCTGAGTCTCTTGGTTCTGCCATGGTTGCTGGTTTGGAGGATAGTTTTGGAAAAAGCAAAACCAAAGGCTTGTTCCTTTAGTCACTCCCACAGAGCAAAAGCTCACCCAAGCTTGGAGCTTGTTTTCTGGGCATAATTGGACAGAGGATAGAATTATATTTATTGTTCTCCATTTTCACCGGTAACTTGAGGTGTAACAGGAGGAAGATAAGGAATTTTTTCAAAATGAAAATCATTTTTTGAGGGCCACCTTCATGCCCGTATGTAGACTGGAGGTTGTTTGATCAATACCAAAAATACCAGGGAGGGTAACAGCTCTCCAAGGAAGTGTCAAGAAAGCAAAAACCACATCACAGCTGCCTTCAGCTGTAACTGCACCTGCCCTGGGATGAGTGAGGAGCCTGCATCCAACCACATCCATGTGGTCCTGACTGTCCACAGGGATTTAGGACACATGTCAGCAGCCCCGAGCCAGTGTTGAGGCTGTGCCCTTCGGACTACAGCACCAGAGCTCATCGCCCAGGGCAGAGAGGGAGTGACTCATCCCACCACCTCTACCCACAGAATCCAAGCCACCAAGCCATGACTCCGTCTGTCCTCCTCCCATTAGGAAGACTCAGTCTCTCAGATCTGATAGGAGGACAGCTTTAGGTGATGTGGCTGCTAGAATGTGAATGTGTGCTGGGCCTGCTTCTCTTAAATCAGGATATTACCTGTTTCCAGAGGGAGCATTAAAAAAAATGCCTATCTGAAACCTCAGTCATATTCAGAACAGTTTGTGTCATCAACCCCGAATGTCATTGTTACACTTTCGTTGTAATTGATCATTTTCTTTTAAAGTCAAGGGCTATTTTAATGCTCCCTTTGGCTGTGACATAAGAACCATCTGCAAACCAGAGACTAGGCCATTGTGCTGCCTCTCCCTGAGTTGTGCTCTCAGTAACTTATAAATTGCTTCCACAAATCCACCCAAACAGCACAACTGCACATAATTTGATGTCTTTGCCACGAGCTCCCTCATGCTCATGCATCTCCCCGACACACACACACACCGCATACACACTCCTAACAAATAGATCCCAAATTGCCCATTTCAGTCACTTTATGGAGGAACAGGGATACATTCTCAGTAGATAAAAGTGTTCATTTAGAACTGGATGGACATATTATAGTTTATTGAGCCAGTCTTTTCTCTTTTGCTCTACCTTGCCTGCGGGTCACTGGCACTGCCAGGTTTGTCAGAAATATCCACACTTTATCTGAAGGGAGCGTTTTCTTGGTCTGTGATGGACCAAGCTAGTTGTCCTGCCAACTGTCCCTGTTTTACTCTGGAATCTGTGTGGTTCTGATGTTGTATTAATAGACCAATGCTAAGAGGATGGTGAAGCCAGTCTTCCTAGAACAGACAGTCCCATTGCTTAGATATGTTCACATACATGCGTTCTCACATCTCTTCTTGACCACACCGTGAGTGAGTGTGGAGAGGTCTGTCCTCAGTGGGGATGGGAATGGAAATACGTGCTTTGGGTGATTCAGTCATTTTTCCTCACCCATGGTCAGGAGCAGGGAAAATATCAAGACTTCATTTCAGCTGGGAGCAAGGAGGCTAGGGAAGCATCAGGTAGAACTCTTGCTGATAAAAACATAAACATAAAATAGTAAAGATACCTTTTCTTTGACATGAATGCAATTGGCGATCAACCAGGGCACGTAAATGGCTGTGTTTTCCCTCATTCTCTTGTCATCTCTTGCCTTCTCTTATTAGCAGTTCTCAGTTTAGGGATCTTCAAGTAGTCTATGTCCTGAGTCAGCTTCAAGCAGCTCACCCTCAAAAGACACACACAGACACGGTTAGAATGCGGAGCTGAAAGAGCACAGAGCTTGAACATGCGCATGGTGTTAGAGCCCAAGAAGCCTGGTACAGTCAGCACTCTCGTATTTCAGTGATGGAGGACAAAGCCTGCTATGTACATCAGGGTTCTCTGGGTCGCAGAAAAGAGAACAGCTTTGTTACTGATTGCTCCTGAGACTCCTGGACACTTCCAATGATCAGGGCAGTTATAATGGTTAATTCTTGGTACCAGGCCCAAAAAATGGAACACATTTTCCACCCCACCAAGGGGCAGAAAACTTTCTGTAAGAAAAAGTTGAAGGCCAAATAACTGAAATGTTTTTGAGGATTCATTCTTTGAACATTCTTAGCTTAATTCCCACATAAAAGGCCACGAGCTTTGGCAGTTTGTCGCCTGGCCCCGTTTCCCCTCCTGGGGGAAGCATGGAGTTTTAGGATCACCAGCAGCCTGCACAGGCCTCCACCATGTGTAGCCTGTGGTACATTCTGAGTAAACTGAAGTCATTGGTATGTGGATGTGGAATAATTTACCATAACTGTTTTTCCAAATGGCTTCCTTTGGCAGGGAAATATTATCATCTTTTAATTTCACATATGAAAAAGTTGGAGAACAGCAGAACTTGATGACGATATAAATTATTCTTGTCAGGTTCATAGAAGATTCTTGGCAGAACCCAAAATTGTCCAAATTTCCAACTCTCAGCCTACTCCACTGAGTAATGGTACCTGAACTGTCCACCCCACCCTAAAGCTCAGCATCTAGTAGTGGAGAAAAATCATGAAAACAGGCTGATTTATCCAAATCTTTTCCATGGACATTTGTCTTCACAGACCCATATGCACACACACACACACACACACACACATACACACACTTCACATGAGTCTACAGACACAAGTCAGGAAAGAACAAAACAAGAGCTTTGAAAATGAGGAGTAGATGAGTTTTTGTAATAAAGAAAAGTTGAAGGCCAAATAACAAAAGTGTTTTTGAATTTTGTGGGGTAAGACATTGTGAATTTTTTTTATTGTTTAAAACAGTTTTACGTGGCATGTAACCCACACAAATAAAAGCTCGAGAAAAACTAAGAGGATTTCTTCCAGAGTGTTACATGGGGAAGGGAGCCTTCAGGAATGTGTGTGAGAAAGTCCTGGGACTCTGAAGGTGTCAGCACTGAAAGTCAGTGCAGAGGGCCGCCTCCAGCGAGCATCCCCTAGATTTGTCTTCTTGGGACCTTTATGTAATTTAGTCAAGATCAAACACAGCAAACTGGATTCAAGGCATGAGTTCTGGAAGCATAAATAGAAATATAAGGTAGTCAGTCACACATACAAATGATTTCAAGAAGGAAGGATTGATACCCTCCAGACCCTCCAGTCTGCCTAAAGCCTGAAGGAGAGGAGCTATAAGTATTAGAAAGACTGATAAAGTTCTCCTGAGAATTTCTGGGATATCTGTATTTTGCCCCAAGATTGCAATGGTGAATTCTTTAAGCACCCGAAGGCCAGGGAATCCTGCAACTATCTTTTCTCATAGTCCACCTGTTCACTGATGAATGGTATCAAGATGAGGAAGTAATCCTGGGTCTTTTCAAAAAGGACAGTGACTTTAGTTTGTGTCACAGAGCATTTTATTCACCGATCATTCTGCTGATACTAAGGGCAGTGAAAGAGCTCTAAGTATCCTAGCTTAACATAGAGTTTTTTAAAATTTCATCAGTCCATCCTCTCCCTAGAGGGAAGATAGGAGAGGAAGTAGTAAGATGGAAAAGTCCTTAAATGGGTGAGTGGGGAGCCTTCTCTACTATCAACTGTATACCGTAGTCATTCCCAGAGCCTAGTTAAGAAGAGGATATATAGGCAGAGAGAGGAGTGAAGTTTTATTCCATAAGTAGGATGGTGTTGAAGAGGGTACTAGAACCTCCGTGAACTCAGTTTAGGATCAAGTCAATCACAGATATCCTTTCTCTCCTTTTTGCTTCCCAATAGACCATATGGAATCATGGTGGTAATGTAGTAAGCTAAGAGAGAGGGGCCAAGCCAGTTTGTCTTGACCCCATGGTGACTTCATCTTTCACACGAGTGTCATTACAAATACCTGGATCATAATGCTCCTTAGTGACAAGACAGCCAACAGCTGAGAGCATTTGGAGCATCTCAGTCTCCTGAGATGACCACTCCCTGTTATGCTACAGCTAGATTCACTAGAGAGAGAAATAACAGGATTCATGGGGAACCTGTGGGCATGAAATAACATAGCATTAATTAATCAAAATGACAAAAGTTCTTGTGCTTAGTTCTCAAAACTATAGTAGAAATGAAAAAAAAAAAAAAAGAAGGCTTCAAGCATAGCTGCCAAGAATAGTTTAGGGAAGCATTATGGAGGGACAGGCTCACAAGGGAGATCCTTATCTGCACAAGACCAAAGCCACTGCTAAGCCAATGGGGGCATCTTAAAATGAGGGCACCTTAACTGTTTGGAGCAGATTTTAGTGCTGGGCACTAGGTGTCCTAGGGAGAGGCAGAGGGGGATAAAATCAATTTGAGAGCCCAAGACTCTGCTGAGCAGCAGCCTCCACAGGACTGTAGACACCTTCTCACTGAGCCTGGGGCAGAACGTAATTCCTCTGATACATGGTTTTGACTTCTTCCCAAGCTAAGCTTGTCCACTTGGTCATTGGCTCACACCTTTCCTTGGCTTCTTGCTTCCTGTAGCTTACATGAAGGAACAGTCTGCATAACCCTGTTTGGGTAAGGCCTGGTGGACAGGAAGATAAATGAGGCTAAAAACAAAACAATGATCTTTGGGTCAGTGTGATTGTTTCATGACTTCCTTTGTTTCTTTTTCATTTTCTTCGTTGCATGCCGGAGAAATGTACTCACTCTGGTTGTTACCAATCAAACACCCTACCGGCAAAGTGTGGTATGGGAATTCATGAAGAACGAATAGAATCGGCATATTTCATTTAATCTTGACAGCCCTCTGGTTTCTTATTCTTTCCCAGATTCATCTCTTCTTTAAGCCACTTTCTTCTCCTGGGTAGTCATGATTCCAAAACAAATTTCAGTGGTTGGTGCTAGACAAAAAGAATGATAATCACAATACTAAATAGACCAAAATACCCATGTTTGTGCCCATTGCAAAGTGGGCTCCATCATTGAGAATAACCTTCCAGGTTCCTTATGTGGAAACTCGCCCTCACCTAGCAGCCTTCTCGGCAGCTCTCCTGGTTCCTCTCCTCATCTTCTTTCCCATGAAGGTGGGATGTATTTCTTAGGCTGCATTGTCATCTATCCTATTAGATTGTTAAAAGAAACCCTTGGCAGTAATTTCTCATAGTTTTCTCACTATTTTTTAACTTGGGAAGATACAGAAGGTACAAAGAATGATAAGCAAACAAGAAAGGTTTTATTACCTGATATTTCAACTCAAGGTCAAGTGCTGGGGAAGTGCATGCTCTCCAGTGATAGCCTGCAGTTTTGCTAGTAAAGAGGGGTGTGCTCTGGAATATTAAGCAACTTCTGTGAGCGTGTGCACTGGGGCTGTGATTGAGGTGCCTGTCTGTGCATGGAGGCATTTTGTGGCTGTTATTGTCTTCTCTGTTTTATTGCTTCAAAGCACAGGCCCGGTATGATGGGGGAGGCTTGGGTTTCAGTCTGAACATGCTGGTGATAGAACAGCCCTAAAACCATGGCGTTTCTAAATATTTCACCCAATAAGCTGTTGTTGCACATTCTTTTTTTAACTATTAATATTGTGTCTTCTGTTGGAATGAGAGCAGGAAAGAATAGGAAACGGATTCAATGACAAACAGACAGAAAGCTATCTTCTAAAAAAAAATGCTCTTCACAGAGCTGAAAAGAATCTAGAAGCAAGGAAGGGGGAAGCCAGGGTAGAATGACTGGGGGTCGGGGGACAATGGCCATGGCATTCAGACTCTCTGGGTCACTCTGTAAGAAGACCGAGAGCCGCTGGCTCTCAGCTCCGGCAGAAGGAGAAGCTGTGCGGCTGCTGACTGTTCAGAAAGTGGTGACAGTGTGACTGCAAAGCGAGGCACAGATAGGCTACCTTCCAGGAAGACATTGATGAGCATTGTGCCCTACCTCTCAAACCCTTGTCTGCCCAAACCTGTAGGGAAGCTCCTCGCCAATGACTTCTATTCTCCAGTCAAGAATATTCTGGGTAGAAGATGCTTAGACCCATTATGATTACATTGACTTAAATTGGGAAGCCAAGGGCACAGAGGGGAGCAAAGTACATCTGGGGAATAGAGTTAGCAGACGGCTTTGCTTAGTGTTGGAATGATTTTGGATCACAAAGTTAGGTCACCTCTGAGCGAGAAAATCTTTAAATAAAATTATATCTTCCCATCTCCAGCGAAAACACCAGGTTTGTAATCTGATTACTATTTACGTCAGGAAGGAAATTGGTAGATTAGATTACAAACAGGCATTTACCGATTGATTTAATCCCTAGTTTTACACATATTAACATGGAATTCACTGACTCAGACATGATCTTTTAAGCTGTAAAGGATTACTGAAGGGCATTAGATCAAATGTTCCTAGCAAACCAGAGAGGTGAAAATGTTAAGTTACCCTCTGAAATATTCAGAGCCTCTATAAATTCTACTGTACCCACAAGGGATTTGGGAGTTAGGCAGCAGAAGGAGAGGGGCAGAGAGTCATTGATTGAGACTTAAGGTCATTTCTTCATGATTAAAAAGTAATAATAAACCTAAAACAATCTTTCAAATTAGGAGAGGGCAGAGAAAGTGAATTGTATTCTTGTCATTTAGAAATATCTGGTTAAAGGTTAAAATAAATATCCAGAATTCATTGTAATATTTTTAACCTAAACTCTTCTCTTGAAGAGATTTGGCCTACAGTTTATGAGCATACTTGGAGAGATGATTTCCTCATGCACTTATTGAGTGGAAACCCCAGGCCAGCAATACAAAGTGAACAACCAGGCCCTCATGAAGGTTACATATGAAAGAAAATAGGGACAAGAAATGAATAAATATACTTCATGTCAGATACTGCCAAGTGTCTGTGAAAAAAGTGAGGCAGATCAAGGCAGGCAGGGGATTATGGTGGGTGTGTTATTGTTACTTTTTATAGGGTGGACAGGAAAAGCTTCTGTGAAAAGGTAATGTTTGAGCAAAAGCTTAAAGGAAATGAGGGAGTGAGGCTTGAGACTTCGTGTCTGAAAGGTTTTCCAAGTGAAAAGAAAACAATCACAAACTCCTTGTGGTCAAGCCCATGCTTGAAGTACTTGAGAAAGAGCCAGGAGGCCAATATTTGAAGACAGAGTGTGAGAGATGAGGGCAGGGAGGTGTTGTTGACCCATGAGCCTGGTACACTATTGTAAGTGTTTGGGTTTCTACTAGGAGCAAGATAAAAAGTCACTAGAAGGTTCTGAGTAGAAAGTGGTATGACCTGACTTCCACTGAAAAAAACACAAAACCCTTGTGACTGACGTATTGAGAAAATACTACAAGAGGGTGGGCAATAGAAGGAGCAGCCAGACCAGTTAGGAGGCTCCTGCAATAATCCAGGTAAATGACAATGGCTTGGGCAATGGTGCTAACAGAGGAGGTGGTAAGAAGTGGCAAATTCTGGGAATATTTTCAAAGGTTTGCTGATGAATTAGATTTCAAGTAAAAGAAAGAAAAGAATCAAGAATCACTCTAGAATTTTTTGCCTCAGCTACGGGAAGTTTGGAGTCACCGTTAATAAGACAGGAAGCCTGCAGGTGAAGTCGGTTGGGGAAGAGAGCCTTGTAGTAATATGTCCATCAGACTTCCAAATGGAAATGCTAATTGGCTGTATGAGCCTGGAGTTTAGGAAAGAGGTAGAGCCTGAAGATATAATTTGTAATTCATTAGCACCTGGAGGTTATTTGAAGCCACGACACTGGGTCTGGTGAGTGAGTGCAGATGGAAAAGAACTTCCAGGACTGAGCCTGGGGTGTTGGAGTAGGAGATGTTCAGAGCCCCAGAAATTGAGGAGGAACCCGCACTGGGAGGAGTGGCCAAGGGTAAGTCAGGCTCTACTGTTGAGCAGAATAAGATTATCTGGAAATGTGGAGGTCATTCCATTAATGACCTGGAAAAGAGCTGTTTCCTTGGACTGGTGGGAACAAAAGCATGATAGGGGCGGATTCAAGAGAGAGTGGGAACGAAGGAAGTGAAGACAGTATGAATAGGCGATTCTTTTAGTTTTGATATAAAGGGAACATAGCTGTAGACAGGAAAGGATGTGAGGCCCAAGGAAGGATTATCTTTAAGATGGGAGAAGTAACTACCTGTTTTATACTGATCAGAACGATCCAAGAGTGACAGAAAGTTGATGATGCTGAAGGAGAGGGGTAATTACGGCAGTGACAGTTTTGATGAAGTGAGAGGGATGGGATCCAGGGCACAAGTGGCGGGACTGGCTGGAGGAGCCTAGCCAGGCTGTTAGAGTGAGAGCAGGCAGACCGTGTATTTGGGCATAGATATAAGTGGGATGGTAAATGTGATGGTGGGAGTGTGTCTTTTCTGACTGATACTTTTTGGTGAAATACAAAGGGATTTTATCAACTGAGAGTGAGTATTGGGGAATGGGTATTGGAGGTCTGAAAAGAGAATAAAGCATTAATTACTCATACAGCCGTCGAACAGAAGAGTAAAAGACAAAGGATGTGTAGGGGATGTGCTAAGTGGCATAAAGCACTTAAGGTTCCTTTCATCATGAGTCTGAAAGAAATTTGAGCACTTTTCTTCAGCCTCTTTCAGCTGCTTAGACTGGAGAGTCGGATTTAAGCAGGTTTGAGTTTAACCAGGTGAATCCAGTGAAGGCAGCAAGAGAGAGTTGGGGCAACTGCAAAGCACTGATTATGATTGGCTGTGGAATCTAAGCTGGGTGGGGAGAAGAGTAAGGATTTTGGGGGAACAGGGAATAATGAAGTGTGGTTGGGGGAAGGGATTAAGATGCAGGTTGAAGTCACAAGATTATTGACCCAGGTTCCAGAAGGAACAATCTGGAAATTAGGAGGCAAGTCAGAGAGTGGGATGCGGAGGTTTGATAATGGAGAGGTTGTAGTTTTTGGTAGTGATGTACATAGTCTGGGGTTGGTGTGGGACAGTGGGCTAAGGTTAGATGTTGGAAAAGGTTATTGAAAGAGCAGAAGCCAAGGAAATGAGAGGCCAGGATGTGGGAATGGTGGTTGTTTATATGACTGTCAAAGTCAACAAAAATATGATGAAAGTGGTATTGAATTGAAGACAGTGACAGGAAGGAGAGTGATTCAAGAATGTTACTGCTTCAAGCAAAGGAAGCAGCCAGTATGGTCTGATGTGCTTCAAGGCTGGATTGTTGTTCTGTATTGATTTTTAAGGAAGAGGGAAGAGAAGATAGTCCAAAAGTGGCCATGAGGAGCAAGGAAGGTGCATACTCCACATCTAGGCCCAGTGGCATGGCAAATGTGGGACAGAAATGCCTGTCATTTGAGAAGGTCCCCAAGGGAGGGTCACGTTTCATTGAGAGCAAGGAGGTAAAATGTATCCTCAGGGTCATGGCTGACGAGAACCCTAGATTCATGGAAGGATTTGGGGAGTTCGTAAAAGATGGGAAATGAGCACAGGTGGGAAACATCCTTCGTCATCTGGGATGACAGTCTGAGTGGGGAGAGCTATTCATAAAGTCTTGGGCGTCTCATGGTGACTGTCCCAAGCAAGACTCACAGACATTTTGGGTCAGTCCAGATGGTCTTGGTCAGAATGAGGTGGTCAGGCTGAGGGTGCTGGGGGAGGGGCTCGCCAGCAGTGCACGGGACTCGGATGCCTCTTTTTCAATCATAAAGTTTGTTTCTTTAAGTTCCACTAAACACCGCTACTGCCATCTGAGGTAGGTCACAGTACAGAAGTCAGCAAATGTGACCGCAGGTTGAGGCGGCATTTTGACTATTTGCCCTGGAAAGAACACATTTGCACAGTAAATCTTGTCTTTTCTATTTTCAAGACTCCCAACTAAGTTCATTTCCTTGGGGAAATCATAATCTTTGTTCACCTTTTTCCTCGTTTATTCTTTTTTAAAAAAACCAAAGTGAAAGGATTGGAAGGCAGATTTGCTTCTGTTCAATTCTGCTAAATGGAAGTTTTCCCCGATCATTTTTCTTTAGTATTGTCTTTTGAGACAGTGATGAACAGTAGGACAGTAGCATAAGAAAAGTATTGACAGTCTTCGAAAGCCTTGGGCGAGAGGTTTGGAAGATCAGGAGAGAGTTGCGGGGGTGGGACTTCGAGTAGGCCTGCATGAAAAGGGGACAAGTGTAGGCTTTTAGGAAGAGCCTGAAAAAATCACTCAGTTGACCAAGGGAGCCGGTGGGGTGGGGATGGGGGTGGAGGGC